>NC_056745.1:1135964459-1136081959 GCF_019279795.1 Protopterus annectens
TGGGCAAGGTAGAAAGTCTTTCTAACCACTTTGGCAACGTGGGTGTCAAATGGGAGGTCACTATCGACTTGGGTCCCCAGGTCTCTGATTATTTTTCCGTACTCAGTGGGTTACTGTCTATGTGATAATTTGTGGGTACTTTGTTTTTCCCAAAGGGGATGACTGTACATTTTTTGGCATTTAGTTTAAGGCCATGACTCTGGCACCAGTTGTCCATTTCAGTGAGGCCTTTCTGTAGGATGTATGTGTCAGCTGGTGTATCGACTATGGCACCTAGTTTGCAGTCATCTGCGAACTTTGTCAGCCACAACCCTCCCATGTTTGCTTTCACATCTGAGAAATAAATGCCGAACAAGAGGGGTCCCAGGACAGAGCCTTGTGGGACACCACTTGTGACTGGCTTTGAGTCTGACATGGCTCCAGCAATTTTGACTTTATGGGTTCTATCCTTTAGCCAGTTTGCAACCCATCTTGTGACATATGGATTTACATTTAAGCTGTTGAGCTTGTCTATGATGCCAGAGTGGGGTATTGTGTCGAAAGCTTTAGCCAAGTCCAGGTAGGCTGTATGGACTGCCTTGCCCTCGTCAATGGCTCTAGTGACTGTTTCAAAAAAGTCAACCAGGTTCAAAAGGCAGGATCTGCCCTTTACAAAGCCGAACTGGGTGGGATCAAGTGTCTGTAAGTCCCCAATATCTCTGTTTATGAGTTCCATAATGATTCTTTCCATAGCTTTGCAGACCAGGCTGGTTAAGCTTATGGGGCAGTAGTTACCAGGGTCTGTAGAGTTGCCTCCTTTGTGGAGTGGGACTACTGTTGCTGTACGCCAGTGTTCAGGTACATATCCTGTAGTAAGGCTAAGGTTAAACAGCATTTTTATGTGCGGGTTTAGCACCTCTTGGAGTTCACGTAGCACGCAACCCAGGATACCGTCATGTCCCATTGATGCTGTATTTTTAGCTTTGCTGAGGGCGGTTCTCACCTGGACATCTGAGATGACAGGGAGGTTACATTCAGCTGGGATAAGTATTTCTTCTTTTGGGGGTGAGGGAGGGGAGAAATTTGCACTGAACCTGTCTGCCAGAATGCCAGTTTGTCTTTTTCCCCATAGCCACAGTTGTCTTAATCCATTTTTTACTTAACTCCTGACTCCATTGTTCTGCTCCCCACAGTTAGTTCTGATAACTTGGTCTTCTTCATCTCCTCCAGTGGAACTCAGCATTTCCCTTTGGGCTTATGTCTGTAATGACACAGCACTTTCTATCAAAGCTTTTCATAAATGTCACTTGTATTATTTCTTACCTTCTTGCCAAGCACATCACCTTGATTTTTTGACAATAGTCTCTTTTGTATTGCCAAAGTCATTGGACAATCTAATTTCATTTATGATAGCATGAACAGTTGTACTGTTAAATAATTCATATATGTTTGTTTCTCTGAATTATTCTTTTTCTTTCTTTGAAACTTCTGGAAAACAAACGGTACCTTTCTACCCATTCACCCACCTTTTATGATTTCTTTATCAATTTCCATTTCAATACTTTTATAGATACCATTTATCAAAATGATTTCTGATTCTGAGATAAACTTTATTCTGTTTGCATTTCTTTACATTTTATGGTGCATACTGTCATTTTAATTCTGCATCCTCACTTCACGCCCTGCATGCGCTGTCTAATACTGTCTAAACAAGTTACACTTTCTGTAGGCCTGATCCCTTTAGCGTATGTAGAGCTGCAGTTTTCTCTGTTAAGAACTTGCCCCATTCCACTCTTAAGTGTTTTTGAAATTTCACTCTTAAGAAATCTTCATTCTGAATGTCTACTCCATTGTATGTTTGTAGTCATTCTGATTCGTTAATTTTATTTTCAGGTTTGGTAGAGCTGTGATTCAGTATTGGTATGCTGTGCCTTTAAATATTCTTTGGTCGTCGCTTGTGTTTTATTTATGACCCACTCTTGGCTTTACTTTGTAAGACAGTTTTGACTTGCAATATTCAATACTTGTTTTTAATTTCATATGGATGCTGTTCTGGACACTACACATTTTGTAGCAGCTTAGCTTATCTATTTTGTATTTGAGTAGTTTGTGTATACTTCTCATATTACATAAACACTCAAATTCCACCTTACATGAATTTTTATTCTAGTCAACAATTTGCTAATGTTCAAGTTTACTTTCTATTTTATTTTCCATTATAGTCGGACATTATTTAGATAGCAGTTTGCTGGCATACCAACAATTAACTTGAACATGCTGGTAGTTCATCTGAATATCTTAACAGTTCATTACTTCCTAATGCTAAGAGACTTAAACCTTGTTTCCTCAGCTTCAAAGTCTCTCTGCCTACTTTAAACGTTTTTCAGTTTTTCCCTGTTAGGGGTCACCACAGTAGATCTCCGGTCTGGTTATGATTGGCAGTGATTTTTACGGTGTCAAGTTGCCAGCCCGACGCCCAGCCTTCAGAGAAGGCACACCCACACATGCACACACCTACCTGCATGTCTCTACTAATTAAACAAAATCTGTTCAGCACTATTACAGGTTCCCTTTTTTCCTCTGATAGTCTGCTCACAGTATTTCCATATGCTGAACAGTAGTTTCTTTCTTTTGAACATTTTCCATTTTATCACATTTTCTTTCACAAGCTTTGAGTTTCATTTTGCACTTCACTTAAGCAAATTATTTTACCTATTTTACTCTGTTGAGTTTCACTTACAGATTCTGTGAATAACACACTTTCACTTTTGGTGTGGAATTGCTCATTTCCCATGGTATGCTTTCAGACTCACCTGCACTTTGAGGGTTTGTATTCCTCACATTTTTACTTCTGTTTTCAGATGTAATATTTATTAGTATGACATCTGCAGAAGAAGCTTCCACCGAGCCTTTACTTAAGGATTCAGTACTACATTGTTCTTTAAGAAGTGAAATATGACCTTCATATTTTTCAGGTGTTTCTCATATAACACAGTTTCCTCTGAAGCTGCTTACTAAGGCAACCGATACCTATGGCAGGATTTATTCTTTCACAAGAGATCTCACACCTGAGACCTTCTTTTTTGTAATCAACTGCAGCTCATATTTTAAAGTTTTGTTAGCAGCCATAGTTTCTTGCATTTTTGTTCATTTCTTAATTTATCAGTTTGCTTAGATCCTTTTGCAGCAAAGAAGTTAGGAGGGTGGCCTAGTACTAACCTATGAATAGTAAAGTATATCTGCTTGCTCATACACATTTGCTTCATGCTGTTTAATGCTTCAACAGACATATTTCTGTTAACACTCTGTAAATCAGCCACTTGTAGACATGAAACCACCTAGATAAACACTTTCTGGTTGTCCATTTTTATTTATTATTTCCATTTGTTTAGCTGGTTTAATAAACAGGGGTGACAATTCTCTGTATGCTATACTTTGACAACCTTTTTTTGTTGCTTATGGTCAGCCACCACTTTTTGTATCCACTTGAAAATCTACAACTTATTCAAGTTCTTTTACCACATTTTTAATTAGGAAAAGCCATCAGCTATGCTGCATCTTTCTCCTGTTTAGAAACAGCACTCTTCAGTGTTTTTTTTGTAATCATACATTCTTAGATACCACATATAAACTATCCCTTTCCAACTTTCTATTCTCTCATCTTAGAGCCATCACATTTTTTGGAGCTCAACATTTTTTTTTACTTCTTTGTGCAAAGCTGTACTATTCTGAGATAGCAGTCTGCCTGCATTTTGGTTTAGCTGCAGATTTTTGTAGTGCAGTCACACTCCTTTTAAAGTGTCTTGAATCATAATCACCATTTGAAAAGGGGTCCTACTTGCCTTTTCTGTAACATGTCTTTTTAAGAACTCCCTCTAGTGTTGGAAATACATTCTCCTGAAGGGCAGCCACTATCACTTAGTTGCTATGGTGACACACTTCATTCTGCATAGCTAAAGTGTTACTTCATAAATTAGCACGAGCCAATTTTGGTTTCACAGAAAGTTTAACTAGGTGTATTCATTTATTGTTTCTTTGTTAATCCGGTGGTTGGGTCAGCAGGTACAAGATTTTCAGCCACTAACCAGGCCATTTCTCAAAAACAGTGCAGGTAACAACATAGCTTGAAAGACTCAACAAATGAGTACAAAATATGACAGAGAAGAGTACATAGTATAATATAATGCAATATGCATACATAATCTGAAGAACAATTGTATATACCAAATAAGAAGAATGTAGTTTCTACAATATGTAGCATAAGACACAGCTTAGGAAAACACACACACACTTAATAAACACAGTATAAGATGGGTATTCCATTGACAAATACATACACTGTGCAAGTTAGAACATTTTGTATCAACGCACACCATCTTACTACCACAAGATTTTCTCTTTCTTGCTTAGACACCTGGTAAACTCAGAGCTACAGAACATGACTTGCATTTGAGATCCAATACCTTTAACTGTTTCAAAACACTACACACAATAGGATCTGACATATAAAAGTACAGTTGTGTAAGTAAAATTACCATAAGAGTAAATGTTCAAATGGTAACTGTTAGCCTAAGCTATATGGGTTATATCCTGCTAAAGATATAACAGCCAGCCAGCTTCCAAGGCTTCGGGGGTACCTGCCATGTGTCCAAATCATTAATCAGCTTGGACTGAGCTGGCTAAAAGTTAGGTTTGACTATGAAGCCCTTAAGAGCCAAGAGAGAGAGAGAGAGAGAGAGAGAGAGGCTAAAGTCCTGTGAAGGACAATGCCAAGAAAATAATAATAATAATAAATGTCCACATCTTGCCATAAAAATATACAAAAAAACAAGCGGGGGTAGATGAAGGGAGTGGCTATTGCAGCAGTGTTTATTCAAGCATCTATTGTTATGGTAAATTTATTTACACAACTGTATCACATTCTTCATTTGATCACTTCTACAGTAGCCTAAGATATATGGGTAGATTACCGTAGCTTAGATAGACTGAGAGGAGGAAGGAAAAGTGTCTAGGAGCCCCTGGAAAATGGTGCTCAGAAAACCCATTAGAAGAAATCTAGTTTATAGAGCTTTGTAAAAATATGCATGGAGGACCAAATTGCATCTTCTAAAATACTTATAGAATCTAACCCTTTCCAAAAAGTAACAAAAAAGCCAAGGCCTTGGTAAAATGAGCCTTGGCTTGCCTGGACTAGATTTGGTTCAAAGTAAACTCAGATACCACATCAGGCATAAAAGAAGGACTAGCTGTCAAAGAAACCCAGTTTTTGTGATAAATGAGATAAGGATAACCAACATAAGAGCTTGCAAATCAGGTACTCTTCTTGCAAAGGTCAGAGCAATGAGTAAGCCTGTTTTCAGTGTCAAGGACTCAGTCTGATGAGCTGGTTCAAATGGAGCAAGTGTTAGTTTATCACACAAAGTTAAGATCACAAGGAGGAGACAACTTGTTTTCTTGGAGGTTTCTTTACACACCCCTTTCAAAAACATTTTCACATGAGATTATATTGAAAAAAGGAGATCCATGGGAAGACATGCTGAAATTGCTGACAGATGAACCTTGATCAAGGAGTAAGACAGCCATAGAATAGTAACTCACACAAATAATGTAATATTAGAGAAACAGTGTCCCTGAATGGGCTACAGATGACTTAGAGAGTTGAAAGAATTTATGAGAGATAACATCTGTTTTATGTTGATGTGTTTTGATCTGTCTTTTTTGTACCAAAGGCATTGCAATTTTATCCCCATAGACACTGCTCCCCGCTCAAAGTCTGAGGCACCTGCTGTAGCTGACTGTGCCAGAACAGGAGGAGAGAATAGGAGACCTGGATTCTGAGAGATTTCATAATCTCCTTTTCACAAATCCTAGATGTGGAATTTGAAAGGCCAGCAGGTTGGTGCTGGGACAATAGAGATTTCAAGTATCATTGTAACTTTCTGATGTGGAGTCTTGCAAAAGGTATCATGCCATGAGACCCAGAATTCCAAGGAATTCCCTTACTGAGATGGAAGTCTGAGTGGAAATCCTCAGGAATAGATCTACATATAGATCTGTTTTTTCCTAAGGAAGAAAACTCTTTGAACTAAGGTGTCCAGCAGATACCCTAGAGAACAACTCAGTGAGAAGGAGTCAGAAAAGACTTCTGAATGTTCTCTTGGAATCCCAGCCTGTGTAAGAGATCCCTTTCTTAAAAGAGGAATTCCCAACACTTTGAAAAAGACTCTGCATAGATAAGCAAGTCATCTAAATAAAGAAAAAAATGTGAATACCATGCAGTCTACAGTACGCTGTTACAGGAGCTACACACTTTCTAAACACCACTGGAGCAGTAATAGCCCAAAGGGTAAGGCAGTGAACTGATAATGTGATTGAGGCACACAAACCTTAAGAAATACCTGAAATTTGGATATATAGAATGTGATGATATGCATCTTGTAAATCTAAGTTCACTAAGAAAATCAAATGGGGAAAAAGGGGCAAAGAGTTGTGAAGTAACAGCATTTTAAACATGGGCACTATCACAAACTAGTTCAGAAAGGAAAGGTGCAGGAATATTCTCCAAGAGGCTTCTTTGCTTGGCACCAAAAACATCTTTGAATAAAATCCTTAAAACCCTTCAACTCTCTGAGGAGGTGGGACAGCTTCAATCACCACCTTAACTAACATATGCTGGATGACAGGAGGAAAAATAAGAGTTTGATCTGGCAGATGAGGAGGAATCCCCTGAAGATGAGGGAGAGACTCACACTGACATTTGAAGTCTGGATGGATTACTCTCAGAACCCATCTGTCTGAAACAATCTTTTGCTAAAGAGAGAAATGGAATTTCAGACTTTCTGGAAGAATTAAAGGACTGCCAGGGTAGGGGATGCCCATCATATAGTCATTTAGAACTATATTAGTGTCTTTTGTTCTTTGGGGTCCTGTTTTCTTTTTCCATCCCTTTCACTGTTTTTTGAATGTGTGCTGTCCAGCAGATTGCTGTGACTGTTTATTTTGCTTTTTATTGAAATTAGATGAGAGAGCATAGAATCACTTGATAAACTTAGAGAAGGAAGGCTGAAAAATCTGAGAGATCCCTTTAACCAGCTTGCCCCTCTCATCTAACATTTTAATGACCTCTGGAGCAGAAGGGTCAAAACTAGTTTTTTATCCAAGGGAGAATTCAAAATTTCATTTTTGATATCTTCTGGAAGGTTTTGTGAACTCAGCCAGGGAAACTTCTTCATAACAGTTCCTGTGACAGCAGCCCTGAAAGTGGCATCAGTACAGTCATATGCATATTTTAAACTATGGGTAGTGACTCGAGAAACAGCAGAAATCACAAGAGGCAAAATATGCCAAAACAATTCCATATATTTTTACAAGAGGTCAGGATAAACTTCAACTTATAAGCCTGACAGTTGAGAATTCTAAAAACAAGAGTTGCAGAACCATACAGTTTTCCCCCAAACTTATCAAGGAGGGAGTAGTATTAAAATTTTCTTAACATTTGCTGTGTTTACTAAAGCTATAACTGCTGGGTCACATCTGGGGTTAGTGCATAAAAACTTGAAAGACTGAGGAACCTTATATAATCTATCTACTTTTTTGAGAGCAGCAGGCTGGCTGTCATGGAAATTGCAGAAAGAAGAGGAGAAATAAGTGTAGGTTCAGGATATTCCAATTATGATAAATCATAATATTTTCTAAGAGACTAAGAAGCATCACTGATTTCCCACTAAAACAATTGATCCATTCTGGAAATAGACTCAGAGAAAAGAGAATCCTTTACAGGGACTTTCTGAAGTCACAGTCTCTTCAGAATTTGAATCAGAAATCTGTGGAGGTATTATATAACCTCTCCCTTCACACTCCTTTTGAGGTTCAAACTCTTAAATCTCTTCAAGAAAAGAACAATTACTTTCTCTTTTGATAGAACCAGTCATATAAGAAGGGTCAAGAGTCTGCATTTAACCCCGAGTTTAACCCAATAAATTACTTCTATCCAGTGTCACTGAGAAAGGAGAAGACCTATGTTTAGTCTTTTATTTTTGACATGAATTCCTGAAGAAACAGCCCTAGTATTGTCAGCAGTCACCTCCCTAGGGATGGGCACAGATGAGTACAGCTTTCTGGCTAAGTAGAAAGGCATTACCTGCCTCTTTTCCCAGGTCCAACATGAGTGGCTCTCCCCTGCCCACCAAGGGCATACCAACACCCTCAGAGGACATGTCTAACCCCTAGTCCATGGTATTTGTATAGACTATGTCAGTGGAACCCAAGGAAAATGATGACTTGTCCGAGGAACCAATTTTGGCCATAGCTGAGTCACCCACCTGCAGCTAATGACAAATAGCGTATTGTGGTGGCAAAAGCTGCTTATCGATCTTTTTCTTTTTGTGGCTGGAAGAAGGTACAACTGAGAAACAAGTGCATTGTTACATGGTTAACCCAAAAAATATGCCTGATTCTCAGAGAAGCTAAGCACAATAGCTGGTAAGACAGGTGAGTTGTAAAAAGTAACTTTTCTCTTGAAAAAACACAGTAAAACACATTTTAAATGCTTACATCAGCCTGAAAAAGTAAAGTAGCATCAGTTTCTCCATAGGAAAAAGTAGTTTTAAATATAGTTTTAACAGCTATTACCACAAATATAATGCTCCTGTTTAAAAGTGAACAGAAGTAACAATATTCAATAAAACACTTTTCCTAGCTAAAAAATACACAAGCACACACACACACACACACACACACACACACACACACACACACACACACACATGCACACGCAGGTAAATGGCATTTTCTGTGTCAAAAAAATAAAATGGAAGTTTATTTCCCCGAAAAGTATTTATCTGCCCAGCAGTGGGACAGCATTAGCTGACCATCAAGAGGAGCTCTCTCTTAGGCAGCAGGAAAACTCTGAAGGGCTTGTCACCCAAACCTAACTTTTAGTCAGCTCAGCTCAAGCTGATTAATGGTTTAGAGACATGAAAGGTGCCTGAAGTTTTTGAAGCAGGCCTGCAGTTATGTTCTTGGCAAGATGTAACTCAGATAGCTAAGGCTAATGCAGCAGTGATCAAGTAAAGCACCTCAATTAACACCGCTAGTGTCTTGCTGAGTTTTTAACACAGAAAAAATGCCATCAAAGCCTTGCAAAGATATCTGTGCTCCATTTCACTGTACTGGTCTTTTGTATATTGCAAAAACTCACCCAGTACTTGGCTTTCTAGCACATAGTTCATTAGCAGGCCTTTCGAATATACCTTTCTCATTAGGGCATAAGTTCACAGTGCCTGTTGTAATTCAAGTGTTCCCCAGAAAACATATTAATGCTTGTTGATGCACAATCTTGATTTACACTGCTGTCATAACACACCAAGTTCTAAACAATGCTCACCATTTTATTTTTTTGGGTTTTGATTCAGTAACTGGAGTCAATTTTGTCCATGTCTGAACACCATATGCACCAACACAGTGGGAATTTAGCTCAAAAGCTAGCATATTCTTGTGGTATTCATTGTCCTGGGCAACATGCTTAATCTCCTTTTCTGTGCTTTACACTTACTTTCACAGCTATAACTCAGACATTTGATTCACAAGAAACTCTTTTTCAGTAGAATCAAGACAACTTTTTGTTCTTCACAATATATATGACCTAGTTGAGTGCCACATCTGTCGTTTCAAGGAAATAAGACGTGATACACTTCAGTATACCTGACATTCACGTCAGATAAATAATACTTGGTACTCTTCAGTATTGTTGGCAGTACTCTTACTAGTTTGCATGCAGTCTTTGGTACAACACAAACTTTAACTAAACATCGCAGTACTTTCACCTTTACTTGTAGACTAGTATATCATGTGTTACAGGCCAATACCCTCATTTCATTTTAACAATTTGTCAAAAAGTTCAGAAATAGGTCCTTCATTTCATTTTAACAACTTGTCAACAAGTTCAAAAATAGGTCCTTCATTTCATTTTAACAGTTTGTCAAAAAGTTCAGAAATAGGCACAACAACTTCTTCTCTTTAGGCCTAATTCAAAATTCTACAGTTGCTGCTCAGTACAACTTGATGCTGGAAAACCCATCCCCATAGGTCTGCTCACCCTAACATTCATACACAATAGTGAACTCCTCCCCCATTCTAGACACAAATGCTCATTCACTCTCACACTCTCTCTCTGTCTCCCTCTCACTCATTCTCACTACTAGTCTGATCTCAACTCAATACACTCGCACTCACACTCACTGGCAAGCTTTACGAGGAAGGCTGGAGAAGTGTCTTGTATCTGCATTGGCCCTACACCAGGGTTCTCCCTTGACACAGGCACTTCAGCCGGATACTTAGTCAGCACTGTGTCACATAATGTATTAGTGTGAATTATCACTGCCAGTTTGGGTCATGCTGGAAAAGTGTGCATTGACCTGTCCAGTGCCCAAGTTAACAAAGTTAAAATAAATAAGGAAAGAAACTGACAATCTAATAAGTAAATACCTAACTGAATCCGTACCATGCTTCTTCCCATCTTTGCTTGTTCACCTCCAAACCATTATTTTATATCTAGTCTTGTCTTCTTCATGTCTTTTTTTTTCTCTTTTTGTGATGGGTCTTGGTAGATCCTTCCTTCCCACCCTCATTCCATTCTTCCCTTTCTTTCTTCCTTACCTTCCATCCACAGCCTTTGCCACTTTCTGAGCTTGACTGCCTCTTGTGACCCTTTCCATGCTAGTTCTGTTTCTGTATTTTTTCAGTTCTTTTCTTAGTGCTTTCCTTATCATCACATTCACAACCAACTCTCCATTCTCACTTTCCCATAACAGTTTGCGTCGTTTCCCTCTTACTACCATAATGTTCTCACTGCAATCACTTCCATTATTTGCTGCAGTACTTGCCATGCCCCATTTTTCATCCTTCATCACTTTCTTGACAAGTATTTGCCTGCCCCAGTTTTTTGTATGCTACATTTCCTGTTTTAGTCCCATCATTTGTTCTGGGTTTCCTCAACCTCAAGCCCCATTTCATGCTTCTTTCTATTGTCCTCATGAAGGTTCCTTTGGGTAACCCCCTCCTCCACCCTTCTCGTCCCCCTTTCTCCAGGAACAGAACTTCCCTTGTTCCTTTTTCCTTTTGTTTTAACTACTGGTGGATACTGTATCCTCCATATTGCTCGAGACTTGTGGCCTCCACCTATCTCTTTTTGTTCATATTTATAAACCTCTCCTTGCTATTCTCTTGGCTTTTACCTACTATTTGAAGTCAGTCTATTTCCCTGATTTTTTTTAAACACCTTTTTCACACCCTTCATTAAAATTTTCATGAATGAATATCTAACTATGGGGCTGACCACCATTTTGATGATGTGGAGTCATCCTGATAGTATGTCTGCTTTCCATTTCCTTTTCAACAGCAGCTTCCGTGCCTTCCTTCTCTGCATTCTATAATTTTCTTGTAAAGTCTTGTCCATTGTTTCCCTTGCATTTCAGACCCAAATGAGACCTGAGCCATTTATGTGGTTGCCTTCTAACCTAGCCTTCTGCTTGAATCTGCCAAAACAATCATCAATTTATCTCTCCATAAGAAGATTTTAATAGAGTTGTTTGAGGTAGTCACCTAATGGCATAAGGGGGGCCCATGACCAGTCAGCTATTGTAGAATGCTACTGCTGCTGTTGGTCGTGGTGGACTCATTCCACATGCATACCATAACAACATCTGCATGCCCATGTACAAGTGACTGTTGACTAAACAGACACTTGTATATTATCATAACCAAAACTTGTACATTTAGTCACATATTGACATGTTACAGTAAATTATACTGAGTTTCCTTTTAATCTAACTCATTCACTCGTGCTCTTTCATTCTCCCTAATTATTTCCCACATCTCCAACTCCAATGACTTTTGTGATCAGGTCTCTCTGTTCATCACGACCTGTCAAGAAGGAAACTGTAAAAGCTGTCAGAAAGCACCACCTCAACACTTAGTTATAGTTCAGCATGTACATGCCTTGATACTGCATTCATCTTATAATTTATCAACTGCTGAACCACCAATATGGTGTTAGATTGCACATTTTTTCCTGGTATCCTTTTCCATGGTTTTGACATCTTTCCAGCTGCTGCTGTTTCATTCAGATAAAAAAGCAAACTTTTATTATCTGTTTACTAAGTGGCTTTTCTCTTACTAGATATAAAACTTTCAGTGAAACAGAATGAAGAATACTGGCGCCACTACTATTTATTCTTCTTCTCTGAAAGTTTGGTCTTACTAGTTAGCCCTCATAGAACAGTGTGTGGTCATGGTGGGTCCTGAGTCGCAGCCTAAGTTTTATCAAAGTGAGATGATGAGGTCATATGCATCACTAGTTACAGATTAAGTTTACCTAGGACCCTGGGCTGTTTGTTATCCATGACCCCCGAACTTGTTATTTAGGACCACACATGGATAAACATAGTCTTCTGGAGTGAACTGAATATTTTATTTTATTTTGTGGATGTTGTGTGCAGGAGGACAGGATCATCTGCATCATGTACTGGAGATGCTTACCTGCCATGGTTTGTCTGCGATGAGAACAAAAGGCCCAAGTATTGATTCTTGAGATGTACCTATAAGCATGACTCTGGGTGGCAATAAGACATCTTCCCACATTACTGCTTTGATGTGACTGAATGTCATTTGACAGCCATGTGTTTGATTCAACTATATGGCTGATATCTAATGAAATATTCTAGTGTAGTAAAAAAGGTTATCTCAACAGGGTGGTCCTCTTTATTAAGCTTATCAAAGTCTTCTATCCTGTTGATTACCTCCTTCTTCGACCACCACTCGGAATGTCTGACTTCATCTCAGAGCAAACAAGGGTATCTTACTCCCTACAACACTAATCTTTCTTTATAAAATCTTAGGTTCTTAGGTGTGTACTAAGCTAATGACCACTAGGGCCCCTTTAAACCTAGCCATGCATCCCAAATCTCTGACAAGTTTTGATACCCATGATAAGTGACCTAGCTTAACCCAGGGTGTGCTGCAAGGGTTAGTTTTTGCACCCCTACTTTTTCCCTTTTCATCAAGTCCCTCTGCAGTGACCTTTATAATCTCCAAATAATTCTATATGCTGCTGATACTGTCATTTTCCTTCTGTATCCATTAGATTCCTCTGTCAAAACAAAATTAGAAATCAAAGATTTATATCTGGTTGTTTAAAAATGGCATAATAATGCCACCACAAATAATAATACTAATAGTAATAAATGAATAAATAAGTAAATAACAACAGTAATAATCATATAAGGTAAAAAACACATCTCGTTCCCAACCACTGCACTACCAACAACCATACTGGAAATCCGTTTAAACATACATTGTCACTTTAAATACTTAGGTTTTTGGATACACCAGTTGCTTACATATGAATACTTTACAAAACAAATAAAGCTCAAATCAGCAAACTTCTCTGAACATGGAATATTTCTTACTTTATCTCTTCAGGTGGAAGACATGCAATGGTATATTTAGTATAACAACTTCACCTTTAGGGCTACTTCCATTTTTTTTTTGCCAGCTTGCAAAATCACCATAGTTCTCACCTTCTTTGCTTTAGAATTCTGGGCAAAGCCAAAATAACCGGGAGACAGATGACTAAAACTAGGAACAATTTTTAAGTCTTACTGTAATCTACTCAAAAAATAATAGAGCAAGAAGTTTTGCATCAACATGCATTTTCTGAAAAATAAAAATTATGAAACACTAACATCTGGCATTATAAACTGATTGTAACCCTCAAAGTTTTACCAGAAAAAAAAATGACATGGGACAGGGCAAAAATATGAGGCAAATCAGGGAGAGTGGAGAGGTATGATTTAGTGCCCAACTTGAAGCTGAACTGTCCTTTCTTGCAGATTTGCATAAAAGGTTAAAGTTCATTAACCACAGTTTGAAAGCTGCAGGTGAGAAAAATTGCTACTCAAATTAACTTCCCTTCTGTCAGTGACAGAGAATACTGGCTGTTTGCTGTAATCACCCTTGAGTTCCAAACAGAATGACATGGAACAACCACACAAATACAGTGTCAGCTTTTAAGTGAGAGACAGGAGAAGAGCTCATTTTGAACAGTGCTCTCTTCTAAGACTGCCATACCTCAGGAAAAAGGGAAATGTTCTGAGAAATGGCAGTCTGAGACTAACTATATCATTCAGGCTCCACATTTCGAGACTCGACATTGCAAGTT
Organism: Protopterus annectens; assembly: GCF_019279795.1. Classification (NCBI taxonomy): domain Eukaryota; kingdom Metazoa; phylum Chordata; order Ceratodontiformes; family Protopteridae; genus Protopterus; species Protopterus annectens. The sequence goes on from NC_056745.1 coordinate 1,135,978,657, forward strand.
CCAACATTCATACAGTTACTGTCCTCGTGCCATCTTTGTTGTTGAGGTACCATATCACTTTTGCACTGCCTGTATAAATCTGTAAGTGGTCCAGACTGATGTTTGGTTGCAAAACCTTAATAACTCTGACAAGTTTGTCAAGTATTTGATACTTATATGTGAAGTTAACTCCTGAGGTGACAATGTGCACTAGACTATTGGGGATTGATACTGGCTCCCTAGACATATTTCAAAGAGTTTTTTATTAGAACCTGAATGGGTGTGACTGATAGGAAACACATTCATTCCTTTGGATTGGTTCTGATGTTAAGCACTCCAAACAAAGTAGTTCTGCACAAAAAGAGAGGGCTACAATTCTTGTGTACAGAGGTTCTGTTGTTTGACTGCTTAGCTTCTTTAGGGTACTTTTCTGTTAACGGGGCAGCAGTCGTGCCACGAAATATAGATGGAAAAGTAACTAATATTTTAATAGTGTTCCTGATTATTGCTGGATTTGTACCTGATTAGTTGAGAGCTGCGGTGTGTAAATCCTCAGTGATTTATCAGAGAAGAAAAAAAAATCACGATGGATGGGTCAAAAATATTAAGCACAACTCAAGGGACAATGAAGAGGTTAAGGCCTTGGCGTTTATCTACTCACTGCCTCTTAGCAATACAGCCTGGTGAGCATACCTCTCAAACATACGTCATTGCGAGGAGCATTCCTCTTCTGGGGATTTTAAACTTCATGTCCCTCACTGAAGGGGTAATGAAATGTTAAATAGAACTGAATCTTATTAACTCATTACAATTACTTTTCAATAAGTAAAATAGCACGTTTATCCATGCTACGAATTTCCTAGTTGAAGCCTCTCAACCATCCAGGTTTTTGCCTCGTGTTTTTGGTGTGTTCATCATAAAATTTGTGGTATTTGGGTAAATCGTTCAGGATTTAAATAAGCAAAGGATGACAGACATTTTAGCTTCACTCTTCAGTCCTCGTGTTTTTGGTGTGTTCATCCTAAAAATTGTGGTTTTCGGGTAAATCCTTGAGGATTTAAATAACTAAATGATGACAGACATTTGAGCTTCAGTCTTCGTAACCTTTACAAAGTGCATACTAATACAAAATACAAAACTTGTTATTCGAGGAACTTTCTAACTTTAAAAAAGCAATAATTACTTCATTTTTTCTAGCTTTAACAAAGCAATAACTTGACATCAACTGAACATTTGCCTGCTGCCCCGTTAACAGAAAAGTATTTTCTTTAGCAGCCACTTAGGTGTTTCTCATGTGTATCATCTTGCATGAACCATCAAGATACACAGGGATATTTAAGCCATAACATACTGCCTTCTACTTTCTAATGTTGCTCACCACATGTAAAACATGAAGCAGTTTATATCTGTGACCTGTACCTGTGGGAGGCAGATGTCCAAGACTCCACTAGCATCATTGGCATACAGAGATAAATCATTTACTACAGTTCAGGTAACACCAGTTTGATTAGTGGCTCAGGTCCCTGTTGGAGCTGGCGTAGAGGCTCAGGTGCCTGTTGGAGCTGGCGTAGAGGCTCGGGTGCCTGTTGGAGCTGGCATAGAGGAGAAGAGGAATCATGGTACGTAAGCCTGGTGTCTTCAAGGGAGGGGTGTATGCTCCGGAGATAGTCTATAGAATCTCTGGCAGAGACCAATGATCACACAAGAAGGCATGGCCAATTAATCATGTAACAAGGAGGAGTGATTGCCTATTGTAAGGCCTGCTGCATATCTACCCCTTCAGGGGAGTGTGCAGGAGAAGTAGGGCTTTCATTGCTCCAGGTCTGCTCAGCCTTCCAACCCAGAAAATGAATGAGGGCTTTCCTGCAGGGGAATCAAATGGTTCCATAGAGCAGCTTGGGGATAAACTTGATGGTCAGAAAAGGATCAAAGCAAAAAAAACAAAAAAAGATTCCTGAGACTCCAGTGAAAAGGAACTTAGAGCCTGTTAACAAATTGAATAAATAAATAATAACAAAAAAATTGAATTGTAGCTCCAAGACATGGAGGCGTTTGTGATTTTGAATAATTTGTGATAATTCCCACATGCTTGTGACAGTTTTTTACTATTAACAGATGACCATGAAATTGGATAAAGAGTGAAACATTACTACACATTCATACAGATGAGATAATATTGACTGACCGTTTTCTCAGATGAATAAAAACTATAGGTAAACACTCACAGGACAATGGCTAATCCAAATGGCCTAGCAGCAAACTAAAAATGTAATTTGGGTAATTGAAAATATAGGTATTTCCTTTGTAATGGACAAATAGAAATGAAAAATAGTAATCCTCTCTGTTAGGGATCACCATCAATGTCTGAAGATCCAAAAAGGGAAGAAAAGTCTTCAGAATTATTATTCTGAATATTCTGGTAGTGATGCATTTGTTCAAGACTGCCAAATCAAGAAATGGTCTCCAAGAATTGCCCTTTTTAAAGCACCCATATTAAATAATCACATAAGACATAGAACACATATATTAATAGAAAATAAAATAAACCATATTAACATTTTTTCCCATATCATACATTGTCACACATTTTTTTCTTTTTAACTATCAGAAGTTCTACATTACATAAATTGCTTAATTCCTGCCTTCCCTTAAACCTCACTCCTCCTTCTGAACATTATTCCGCATTTATTGTCCCCACAAATTCCATTTTTTTTCTGTGAAACACTTCTAACATGAGTCTTTTGAAGGTGCTTTATCACTCTGTCTGCAAGACTTATATTTATTAGCAATATCAGCCACTTTGACTTATGTTTACTAGCTGTATCAGACAGTTTCTCCTTCTCTTCAGATTTATGATCATCAGATTTTTCTGCTGTAATGCAGCACTCTGGTTTTAAACAGACTTTTAGTGGGTTTTAAACAGTTCTGACTTTTATTTCTGAGACATAGATCAGACTTGTTATCTAGTTTCTGAAATACTAAATAAGTAAAAGACTGAAAGGCTTTCAAGAAAAAATTGGGACAGGGGTACAAATGATGGACTAGGCTGCAAATAAGCATCAAAGGCATAAACAAGTTGGAGGGCCTACAAAGAGAATAGAAACCTGAATGGATGGCTGGGCTACATCCATGTACTAGGGACAATAGGACAGGAACAAAAAAAGGCATGGGCATTAATGAAAGGAGGTAAAGGTATAAACAAAGGGGCAAGTCCATGAATGAGGGGCAGGATCATGAATGAGACATAAGTATATGTCCATGAATGATAGGGGGAGGCAGAGGTACAAACAAAGGGCAGATGCATGAATAATGGGTAGAGGAACAAACAAGGGACAGTGACACAAATAAGGGCTATGACCATGAATGAGGGTTGGGAACAGGGCACAAACAAGAGCCAGAGCCATGAATGAGATGGTGGTGGTTCAGATAAGGGGAAGTGCATGAATCAATGTCAGGGGCATGAAAAACGCAGGCTATGGCCAAGAATGAGGGGATGGGGCAGAGATACAAACAAAAGCCAGTTGTCTGACAAAAGTTAGAGTTTCAAACTAGGGACAAGGGTGTGAATGAGGCGTATGAGAACAAACAAAAATGCAAGGGCACAAGCAATGGGCAAGTGGCTGTAAAATATGACCTAAGTCAACATTTCAGTGATGGCCTGCACTTTGCAAGTCTTTGTAGCAGCATCACTCCCCCTTTGTGTGCAACTGTTGGACCCAACTTAGTGAGTAATCTGAATACACTGCTAATAAACTCGGAATGCTGGTGAAGATAAAGAGAATCTGCCCTGGTGAGAGTTCTTAACTCAGCACTGCTAACCTCTGATTTTCTGCCAACTAGCCAAGACTCTTAACCTTTTGGGCTATTATAATCTTCTTGTTAAATGTAATTTAGCTAGTCCTCACAATGCCTGTGCTCATCTTTTTATCTGATACACAGAGTGTGTAGACCCTTAGTGTAAATCAGGAGTAATTTATTAAATCTGTTCTCAAATAATTGAGAAGTATTTCAACCTCAAAAGACAGATCAAGAAAGATGTAGTACCATAGTGCATATGTCAGAAGTATTAAGTTCCCATAAATGAAAGATTGTAGTTATTAGAATTGTTAATATACTTTTTAATACTTAGCAATATTAGCTATAATATGTTTGCATTTTCCCAGTTGCTAGTATGGTAATACCAGAAATATACAAGCCCATGTATGTACATATCTTCTGCAGCCTTGAGCTTGTAAATTTTCTTTTGTGATATAATAAATGGTTTTGGAAATGTGTTCACAAATTTTGCAGTTAGCAGCTAAGCTACTGTATAAGTTCATCCATTAACTGACTAAGAGGACTGATCAGTGTGCATCCTTTTCAACACAAACAACTGGAATCAAATACAGGATGTATAAAAACCAAGAGACTATTTAATAATGGATTAAATTAAGAAAAATAACTACTACACAACTAGGTATAAAACACAGAGATTATGATAGATCAGTTGCTTTAAGACCTCTGCCATTAGACGAATGAGTGGAATGTATTGTTGAAGAGAAGTCATTGTTGGGCACTGGATCATTATGATGTTTATAACTGTATTTCTGGCAGGTAACTAAACAAAGTACTAACTGGTCCCAAGACTTAGTGGCTCAGCTGTCTGACAGAGTGGATAGGAGTGGGTGGCTGTGCCCATTCTGGCGGGAGACTGGAAAGGAGCCAGATACACACTGCCAAAGTTGCTTGTAGATGAATTGCAATGCAAATGTATGGCCTGGGGGGTTGGTATTAGGTTCACAAAGCCCCCATCTGATGGTTGCTTTTTCCATGGATGTACAGAAGCATGCACTCGTATAGATAAAACACTTTGGGTCTCCATAGTGATACAGATTGTACATTTTCTCCATCCAGGAGTGGGGTTAATCTATTACTTGTTCCCTCAGTGACTGCCAGTGAGGGCATAAAGAACCCTCACTGCTGGCTGAAAAATGGCCCCTCAAGACAGCTCTTGTCATGATCCTGGATAAAATTCCTGGATAAGGGAATGAAGTCATGTGCCATTGGGGGGATGACCCTCGATAGTTGGCAGACATGGGGGCAAAAAGCACAGAAAAAAAAGAAAATAAAGAAGTAATTATGAAGGCTTTAAGATATTGTTTATGCTTACTATGCTTACTGAAATTTGTGTTGTGCATTCAGCTTATCACCTGCTGTTTTGTATACTCAAATTCCGGACTGCATCATTGAAATGCAGCCTGTCCAGTCCCTCCCTTGGGCTATTTCCTCTCATCCCAGGTTGTAGTCGCTTAATGGAAAACAAACAATTCAGGACTGTTGTCATTGGGGATATTGGTATCATGCCTCCATTAGCCTGGCACCATGAAGGCATGTTGTCCGTATGCAGCAAAATTGACCTATCCTGTCTACCAGTAGTGTGGATTATGCACCCTTGTCTGCAAGTGGCATTGATAATCCAGGGCTTTTACTTGCAGCATGAATGAGGTGCTCTGCTGTCTGTGGCATGAATGATGTGTCTGTAGTATGGATTATACACACTATTTGCTTGTGGCACTGGTAATGAAAGTTGTGTGCCTTTTACATGAATGGTGCATTTTGTCTGCCAGTGGCACAGATTAAACACTGTTGACCTGGAGCATAGATAATGTCTGTTGTCTGCCTTCACCACTAGAAATGATGCAAGAGAAAGGTGGTGAGCTTCTAACAGGGCATCTTTCCACTTCTGAGACAGAGGACCTCTATGATTAGTATCAAATAGCACCCAATGAAACCTTGATATTGGCTTTATTTATGTATGTTATTTAAATATTTCATTAGCAGGTAGGTGGACTAGTTGAAGGACCCTTTTCAGCTAGGAATCAACCTCATTAAAGAACACAAATAGAACACCACAGTACAAGTGGAAATCAGCAGAAAAAAAGTTATGAAATCAGTAAAAGCTCTTTAATACAAACACAATTAATAATTGTATAATAATACAGAAGACAAATACATGACATAAAATATGTTACTGCAAATATAATACAATATAATTTAATAATAATGTATGGAAATATATTAAAGAAAATAAACTTTAACTATTCTGAAGGTATCTTTAAAAAGTAAGAATGAAGTATTTCTTGTATGTATGTTACACTATTACCAACAGACTTTGAAATACTGAATTCACTTTCTTTAAATAGGTGTTTCTATAATTTTGTTTGAAGCTTTCCATGATAAAATCATTTCAGATTTCAGCTGGTACTTTGTTCTAGCAAGCCATACCCATTTTAGTAAAAGCTGTCTTTCCAACTACTGAACAAAAAGAGACAGTGATACAAATGAATGACACTAGGGATGGGTAAAGAGGGAGTAAGAACTGAATTAAACATCACTGCATGCCATGAAGGGGGTAGGAATATGGTGCAGCTCTGCTTTAATTATTTCTTTACTCACTGAATCCCTCACCCAAGTGTTTTCATCTCTTGCAATCTGCATTCAATAAAATTGTTACCAGTGGTCTTGGTTTCAGAATAAAACTAGGCCCAAGTCTTATTTCTGTGGTTGTCTTACTAGTGATTGGAAGCTCCAGAGTAGGTACAGGTGTCAACAAAAGGCACTGAGTTTAGAAGAGGAGACTCAGCAGACATGGAGTTATTAAAAAAGTGTTACTCTTACATGTATTAGGTTCATTAATGCATGTATTGCATAGCTAGAAGGAGATCATTCAGGAAACTGTATTCCTATGTGCTTATAAGAATGTTACATTTCATTTACAGGACCTTGGAATGATTGTGGAACAACTAGTACGATTCCTGGGACTAGCCTATGACAAGGCACAGCTGGAACTTGTTGTCGAACACTGTCTCCAGATCGCTGATCAGTGCTGTAACTCAGAAGCACTTCCTGTTGGCAGGGGTACGTTACTGCAAAACAAGGCTCAATGTGCAGCTATTTCACTAGTAACTCTCTCAACATGACAGCACACAAACAAATAAACTTTAATGTAGAGTCATCATTGAGGTGACTAGTTGTACAGTACGTTCCAGTGACATTTTCTTAATCAGAAATTAATCTAAGGCAATGAGTGGTCTACTGAGATTATATTTACTTGCTAATCCTGTAAATGAGCTGTTGCTGAGATTCTTTTCAGCCATGCCACAATATGTGGCACACACACTCATTAATTAAGACCATGAAATTTAACAGTAAAGACAATGGTTTTAAGCAACATACTGATGTATTTAATTGCTGGAAGCATAAATATTGACACAAGGAAACTATAGTAAAGGCATGGTTGTTTCAAGACTGAGCCAGATATGTATTTTTTTTCAAATGAATGCAATCATTTTGTAAAGGAAGTTGCAGACAAATATGAAACCAAAAACAAGCAAAGGTGATGATAGTGAGCACTGGAAAACCACATTTGTAGTGATCTGCAATGAATTCCTTCAACACTGAATTAAGTCATAATTGATTCTATTGATGTCTAACTTGAAATGGAAGAATCCTCATGGTAGCTAGTATAGCCTTCATCTCATCACATCACCATAGCCCTTGTCATCAACTTCACCTTCAACAAATTACTCATTATCTTCATCTTCATCGTTATATTCATCATCATCTTCACTGAATTTTTCTCATCATCTTTATCACATTTTCATCTTCACTGATGCACAGTTTATTCATTCCATCACTACTCCATTTGATGTATAAGACATCATTCAGGTGATTCACATACCCTGTATTCCTAAAAGCAATCATCCCACGGTCGATGACTAATTATTATAGAGTGTAATATCTGTGTTATAGCACTGTTTGCCAAGCTATACTCCATAATATGAATCTTACTCTGTTACATTTTGGTTTTGTTACTTTTTACTCGAGCATTTATTTATTCATTGATTTAGTGTTTGATTGACTGACCAAGTGACTGATTGATCTGATTGATCTTATTGATCGTGGTACATTTTGTGCCACTTTGCATTGAAATCTACTGCAGATGGCAAAAAGCATGTCTCCTACTACAAACTACTTCCCCCTTACAATTGCATCATAAGAAGGCAGGAACAGATGACAAGAAATCAGGAAGTAATTGGACAGCCATTCAGCATAAAATAAAAATTTATTAAACTGAAATGTAGCTCCACTGAAATAGCTAAAGATGAGAGCATAGTTACAACAAAAAGAGGTCCGTGTTGATATATTCTATTTGCTAATGAGGTTGATAGGCCTATAAGTTTCCAGGATCCAGGGAGGCCTCACCACACAACCATGAAGCTGTCGACCTATCAGACTCACTCGTCATTTGCAAGGTGATGGAATGCACCAATATGGATGTCATAAACATTGACATTGTGAACCTACAATCCCTAGAATCTAAACTAGTTTGGATTTGCAAAAGGTAGAACATGCCTATTAAACCTAGCTGACTTCTTTGAAAGAGTCATAGAAGCAGTTGATCGGGGTAACTTCATGCACACAGCTTACCCTCATTTATCAACGGATTTTGATACTATATCCCAGTCTACCATAATTGACAAAGTGATCAAACAAAATGTAAATCTCTGTGTATCCCACCAGATTAACATACGATTCAGTGATAGATACCATTCTGCTAAAGTTAATGGCACACTATCCCCCAAGAGACTTATCACCAGTAGTACACCCAGGTCTCTATTTGTAGGCGATTGCAAGTTTGGCACCACCTTCAACTCTCCTGAAGATAACTGGATCCTCCAAAAGGCCATAAAATGGACAAACTAGTGGTGTTTGTCTAAAGTTGAATGCTAAACTTTGTAGCATCACACAGCTTAGGAAACAGGAACTCTTGTACAATTATCACATAAATAGCAGCCCCCCCCCCCCAAAAAAAAAGAACAGTGTCATTTCAGATTTATGTACTTTAGTGGATATAACAAACCCTCCTTTGATCATAACATATCCTCTGTTATTAGGAAAGCCTTCTGCCTCACCCAACTGATAACTAAGGACATCTCTTGGTCAAAAGAGGTCATCATTCCTCTCTGTTCACCCTTCATCTGGAAAGCACTGCAATATAATGTGCCTATTGGTATGTACCTGTCTTAAAACCAAAGCCAACTTGTTGGTTCCTGACTAAATGGAGTTCATGTATGAGTTCCCTAAGTTAGAGGGAGAAAGGATGCTATATACCTTGGATGTCCACAGACAACTCGGGTACTATCTTGGCAGAACTAAATATTTCAGACCTTTGGATCAGTTGTTCATTTCATGTGAAGGTAAGAGGAAGGAGCAACTTGTGTCAAAGCATTTTCAGTTTTCAAATGATTGTCTCAGGTTATTTCCTTTTGTTATGCTCACCACAACAAAGTTATCCCAGGCAGGGTCAAGGTGCACTCTACCAGGGCTTGGCCTCATATATGGCTTTTTGGAAAGGGCTGGATTCTAGAAATATTCTAGAAGTGGCAGCTTGGTTCTCTGTACTCTGGACTCCACTTCTCCCACCTCCCAAATGTACTAAGCTAGGGTAATCTTGCTAGACCCATTCTCCAGGGGCCTCTGGGCTCTACTTCTCCCACCTCACAAATGTACTAAGATAGAGTAATCTTGCTAGTACCATTCTCCAGGGGCCCCTGGACTCTACTTCTTTCACCTCCCAAATGTAGTAAGCTAGGGTGATCTACACATATAGCTAAGGCTTCTGCATCAGCGATAAATAAGATGAACATACTACAGTTGAGTAAGTAAACTTACCATAACAGTAGATGTTCAAATGATCACTGCTACATTAGCCCCTCCCTCCAGCCCCCTTGTTTTTTGTGTGTTGTTTATACAAGGGTGTTGACATTTATTTTTTGTTGCTCCTAACATTTCCCATTCAGACCTTAATTTCCTTCTCTCTGGTGGCATGAAAGCTATGAAGGGTTTGGTGCCCAAATATGTCTTTTTGGTCAGCTCAGCCTGAGCTAACTGATGGTTTGGGCATGTGAAAGGTGTCCTGAAGCTTTGGAAGCTGGCCAGCTACTGTATCATATGCAGGATATAACCCTAAGGCTACTGCAGCAGTGATCATTCAAACAACTACTGTTATGGCATGTTTTCTTACACAATTGTACTTTTTCCTGACCAACACTGTGTGAAGTTCTTATTTCCATGAACATTTAAAAGCACATGCCGTTTTTCAACCTCAGCATACCATAAACGATAAATCAAAGATAAGAGAACCTGAATATTCCTACTGGGGAGAATATCTAAAGTTGATCAGAGAGTATAGCAAATATTTTTCTCTGTCAAATTAGAATGATAAATATTTTTTACCCATTTCTCATTATTTTCATGCAAAAAAAAAACTATATGCATCAAATTTTCTTATATACATCTGCCTTCAGAGTGGTGAAAATGTATAGTTACTGTCAGATCTCCTATAACCAATACCAAACATCTCCTCAAAATTCAAAAAGCACAATTCCTTCCTTTATACTCTGAGACACTAAAACATACTACTTAAAGTAAATGTTGTCAATGAGGATAGTTGTTCTTTTGCCATGTCACAATGGCTGAGTTTCAGCCAAATGTCCATTTGCAATATTCTGATTACAGTTTTGTTCATCTGAGGCAGAATGTTCACACTTTTTTGGAAAGCAGAAGAATTGCTGACTGGCACTTTGCAATGAGCAGTTCTACACAGTACGTATGACATATAGAGGTTGTTTTACATGCTTATTCCTTGTCAGTGGGACCGAGACTGCAACCATGTATAGGGACTACTGGTCTGAAACATGTGTGCTGTGACTTAAAAAGGACAAGATGGCTGGTTACAATCATTGCAGTAACAAGAGATGACAGGTCAAACTAATGAAGAGGCTATTTCAAAAGCAGAAATGGACTAAAGTCACTTAATTCAAAGGCAGAATATTGTTATGCAGCCGGAACAGCACCAGAGGCTCATGGGAACCTTTTCATTATGTCTGCTGTACACAAAGAGGTTATATTGTTGAATACTATCCCTGGTCTTCTTCTGTTGTTCTATCCCATCATGGTGGAACTTGGGTCATGTCTGTAAAGTATTCTCCCTGCTTAACCACAGGACTTGGAGCTACTGTCAAGAAGATATGAAGTCTGAAGTTCATTATAGGCATCTTTTGGCATCAGCAGGACAGGTTAGGATAAGCCACACCTCAGCGATGAAAGTTGAATAATGTGATATGGAATGTCACCTTATTCATGTGGAATGAGTCAGTCTTTGTGTAGGAGGTTGAAAAGTACAAGCTGGATGTAGCTGGTTTTATCTGTCCTCCCAGTACTGACTCTGGAACCAGAATTCTTGTCTGGAGTGGCTTCTCTTTTGCTGGAGTGTTCCCCCTTGGAAGAGGCTTCCTGTGGATGTGAGATTTTGCAAACCTCTGGCTGGAGCTGTAAAGCTAGAATCTGTACCTGTAAAAGAAGAGATTTCCTCAAAGTATTAAGCAACAGCCTAAGATAAAATAATAAAATGACAAACTAGTAACAATCCAGTTGTATTTTAGAAATCCATGTAAAACTCTCCTTTTACCTTGGCAAAAAGTTTAATGATTATATCATAAACACTAAAATAATCAACGATCATAAAACAGTAGCTAAATATGACTCATTAAAGTAAGTACTTCCCACTTAGGTCATTGGTAATGGTCATGTGCAAAAACTTTTTGTAACCTTTTTTCCATAGGCTATTTGCTACTCACTGCAAACTGAATAACCTTTACAAGATTATCATTACGGACGCCCATAATAATCTTACTCCCAAATTAACGGAGTGCAAATACCTTGGTCTTTCCCTTGACTCAGCCTTTACTTTCTCATCTCACACTGACAACATCACAAATAAAGCCCTATCACAGCTAAAACTCTAAAACTCTGCTGTAAAAGTTGCTTTGTTTTCATTCCAGTAGAATATATTGCTTAGGCCAAAATGTTCATCTCCTCAAACTGGAATATGGCCTTCTAGTCCTGGTATTTAATTTAGTCTATAACACATGAAAACTACAGACACCATTAAGTAAAATCTGCAGATTCACTCTTCTTGCAGACTCCTGCTCTCACCAGGGACAGAGCTAAAACAAGGTAACTGGGCAGCTGCCTAGGGCCTGATGCTATCAGAGGGACCCACAAATGCAAAAAAAAAAAAATTTTTTTTCTCACTCACCCCAGAAGAAGGGAACTCTGTCTCATTCTTCCATCTGTGATTAATGGCAACTGCTCTGTGCTGTCTGTACCACTTGACTTCTTTATCGGCAGGAATTCTCTCAGTCTGTCTGTCATTGTCTCTGTGGCTCTACATTTAAGCCAATGAAGCTTAGGTTTCCCACAGTTTTAAAGCAACATATTTTTGTGAGTTTGTGAGTTTTCTTTTTTTCAGCTATTTTACTTCATTTCACTTCTTTTGGGGAGCTGTTTTGTTTGCTTAATGGAAACAAGCCTTCTGGAGTATGTAAACCATTTTACTTGCTTGTTTCACTTCTCTGGTATTTCATTGAGTGCATCACTGGTTGTTTCTGCCCGCCTAAGCTCAACTTGGCTTTTACTGCAATCCCAATAAGCTACTTCACATCCTTATTTGGAACACAGACTTGCACTTCAAGTCCAGAAAAGGGGTCCAAAAATGGCTGAAATTTTAGGTAGAAGACATGCTGTGAAACAGGTAGGAAGGGCAGGCATTGCTGTTAGGCACATTGTGTCCAAATAGTGTGTCTGCTTAATTATATTTTTCTTCTGATGATAAAGTAGTTGGAGGGTGGTGCTATGTTTTGATATGAGATTCTTAAAGCACAAGTTGGAAAGTATTGCTGGTAACCTATAAACTCTTTGATTAAACATTTTATCCAACAGATTTTGATTACTTTCAGCATTTTAGATTCCATTAAGGTGGAACACTTTGATTTAGAAGGTACAGTTTAAACTCTTAATATAGTTGGATTTTTTGAAGTTCAAAATAGTGGTGTAGTTTGTTTAAAGGGATGGTGTCAGTTAATCTGGAGAATTAGAGACACATTCATTACTTTTGAGGTATGGATATTGATAATCTTCAAATAGTGTGTCATATGCTCATCTAAATCAGTAGCAGGAGTGTGAATTTTAGGGGAGTAGCTTATGATAATCTGAGAAGGTTTCAAAAACTTTTAGCAAAGCAACGTGTGTGTGTGTGTGTGTGTGTGTGTGTGTGTGTGTGTGTGTGTGTGTGTGTGTGCGGGTGCATGTGTGCGTGCGTGCGGGCGCATGTGTGCGTGTCTTGTGGCATGGAGGAAATGGGAGGTGGTATACTTCAGAACTAGTGTTGGAGAAGCAACATAGCGGTGTGTTTGTGTGTCTGCATCTTAAAATAGTTAGGGAAAGAACTGTAGTAAACGGGAGCATCTACATATGAAGCATTCTTTGGGTAGAATCCTTGGTCTCCTTGTTTGGTTGACTGTTGAGTGTGTTTATTATTCGGTTGTTAATAAGCTGGGCACTATGAAGTCTACAAGTTTAATTTTAAGATATTAGCTATGAATACATTTTTAATTTAACTTTTTTTGCAGGCATATGGGTGTGGCATGGGCTGTGTTTGGATAAATTGTGTGTGGTATTTAATGCACATGAGTATGCTATGAGTTGTTAATGAACTGCTTCCTGTAGTGCAGGGTTTGATTCACTCAGTCTGTGCCTAGAATGGAAATCTGACCAAGACACTTCACTATACAATCCTCCTAGATTGCTCCTGAAAAGAGATCACTTGTGCCCATTAGGTTGTCCAAAGCTGCATCACACATTTATCTTTTGAATTCCTGCACCCTTCAGATAGCCTATAATCAGTGCTTTCACTTTATATTTGACTATGAATTCCAGCACATCTCTTGCAGTTTAATGGGTTGCCAGATACATTCTCAATGAATGTGAGTTTCAAAAGAGGAGGAGTTTGTTTTTGCTGTTCATGCTAAGTCTGTTTTCAATGTGAGTGTTTTGTTTTATTCATCAATTACTTTCATTATTTCTGCTACAAAATTATTAATAAAGGTTTTTAAATGAAAACCAAATCTCTGATCATTATGTAAGTAAAAGAACAAAATAGTACTCCTACTGATGGGGTTGAACACTGTTTTATGGCAATTGTAAAGAGACAGAAAGTAATGGAATATTGGTATGGCTGGCTGGAGGTGTGCAGTCCCTTCCCCTGCCTAGGGCCTCATTTGACCATGAATCAGCTCTGACTCTCACCACAATAATCTCTTCAAGAGACGAAACTGGTTACCAGCTACAGAAAGATCAACTATCCTACTTGGTGTACTTTTTAAAATTTTAAACAGGGCTACTGCTCATGTTTAAAAAGAAAACTTTCTGTTAGAGACCAAGTGTGCTCCTTAAGAAACAGCCAGAAGATATGACTACCCTAAGCAAGACCCCTTTTAAAACTGTTATTGGTAAATGCACTTTTTCCAAATTGAGTCACACTCAAAACTTCTGTCTTTGGTAAAGTCTGAAACCTCTCTTCCAGAATTCAAGAAGGGTCTTTGTGTACACCCTTACAAGAATGTAGAATGTAAATGCTAAAGTAAAATGAGTAGCAACAAAACCACCCACAATTAGCCTTCATCAGAACCCCGACCACCTTTCAACCCCCAGTGTTGATTTTCATTCATTTTGCACACACACACACACACACCCACACACACGTGTGTGTGTGTGTGTGTTGTGTGTGTGTATATATATATATATATATATATATATATATATATATATATATATATATATCACCTACACGAGAACAACAGCGTAAAACACACCCACATAGCTGGCACCACATGATTGACAGTCGAAACACTAATAACGTAATTACTGCACAAAAACAAAAAATACAATTTCTATTTTTGCGCTAGCAGGGGGGGCTATGCCCCCTGCACCCCCCACCCCCCGTAACTTTAATATACCAACTCCGAGATCACACTACAGTGCAGGAATGGAAATCTTTCATTCTGCACTACGGAGACATACCATTTCCCCATTGTCGGTATTTTGATTGTCGACCATGTTGTGTCGGTTATGTGGGTTTCAGTCTTTTCAGCTGTCGTTCTTCTGTAGGGGACCCATATATACATAGATATATATATATATATATAATATACTGTTAGTAGACTTCAGTAATTTGCTGCTGTTAAACTTTGTACATAAGATTCTCATTGTTTTCCACTTTTTCTTCTTTGTAAGAAACGTACTATGCTTTTTACTCAACCTGTGTTGTGCTAAATGTATTTTCTGTTGCAGAAAATATATAATGTGTGTCTGCTGCTCTGTATTTCATTATGCTGTTCTCATTTATCTCTTGTGTGACCAGTGTGCTTTGTTTCACAGTACTGTATATACTTCATGTGTGTGTTTTATCTTTTACTTTTGCCATAGTATCCAGGTTGCTGCTTGAAAAGGTCATTGAACCAGCCCATCTACCCATTTACCAAGTACATTTATACTACACAAAATAGGTAGCCTACAAGTAGCAAGGAAGAATGTTTATTACTCATTTCTAGGTTCAGAAGTGGTGAGCATGAGGTGTGGACTGTGACCACCCAGTTGAGGCTAACTTGTGGATATACCTGAAGGAATCCCCTGGAAAATAAAGTTGGATATGGAACATTGTTTAAGCCTACAGCCAAGGACTTCTGAAAGACTTTCCTGGAGGTGCTGTATGGGATTGTGCATAGTTAGTGGATAGTAAATAAAGGTACTGTTATATTTTCATTTTGAAATGCAAACCACATGAGCTAGTATTTTGACGTACTCTATGGATTATTAAAGAAAACTGTATTTTCTAAAAAATGGTGCCTCCAGTAATTCCTTGGGCTTATATCGGTGATGTATACTAGGGCAGCTGGAGAAGGATTTGCCATGTACTACGCCACACAATACCTTGAGGCCCAAATGCAGTATATTTTGGGATACTGATTCACTATGTAACTGTTGCTCTTGCTATCCGGAAACATTTTTGCTGCTGGATTGTTTCTTCTGCTGTTTGCTTGACAACACCAGTCATGGACGCTTATTGAAAATGCTTGTTAAGTCAAAAGTAGATACTAAACAGAAGCTGGTACAGCTGCAGGAACAATGGCTGCAATGGCTAGTGTAGCTGTTAACTTCAAGAATGTGTCTGCAATGAAAATATAACCAAGGAGGATGACCTGATATCTTACCTAATGGCTTTTGAGCAGATGGAACAAAAATCCAGTCATCTCAACTGACATAAGAAAATGTGTATGGTGAGTCTGTGTCAGTGGAGCAGATCAATAAAGCCCTAACCACAGTAGAAGATGGGCTCATTTAGTAACTCCAGTGCTTGATGGAGCAGGCAGGAAAGATGGACATGACCATTCTGAAAAGGAAGGGACCTCAGTGGCGACACATTCATTGTGGTGCAATCATTGGTAAAGACTGGGGGAAAAGTATGTATGTTACGTGGGGGTGGACAGGGCAGTCATGACAACAGTAGACCCTTGAAACATAAGGGGTACAGCAACATTGATGCTCATTTCATGACCCCATTCACAGGGGGTTGCTGAGTGGCTGCTGGTAGAAGTACTCCTTGGAATCAATAGAACTTTGTCCAAGGTGCATTAATCTCCTCACTGACCCAAAATGGGTCAATGCTTGTCCAACAGAGGACAAATCAGGTTTGGCAGACCAAATGGATGAATAGATTCCCTGAGATTAGCTGATGGTCAGGGATCCAGAAATGTGAAAAAATATATACAGATATGGAAAGGAATTGATTACTTCAACTATGAAAAAGTTAAAAACGGATTTCTGACAAGGGCTAGAATATCCTCCACATTACAAGCAATGACATTTTATAACTGGTCTTTTAATGCAGGCAAACTAGTAAGAGCACAGATGCATGTTAGAAATGTTAGTAGTAGACTGGTGTAAAAGAGTTCTTCCTAGTAATATAATAAAGTGGATATTGCAAAATCACTGCAAGAACTATCATAAACTATTAATTTTACTAGAGTGCTTATTAGTTAATGACAGTGCTTCTTTGTCTAAAACTGCAGTAAGAAATGTGCTATCTTCCATGAAACAAAAAGCAGCAAGTCATGTGTTGTTTTTTGTAATGTGGGTGGGTCACAATGCTAAATGTGCTTTTAATACTGAAGAGAGTACTAGTAGTAGAAATGGGAAAACTGAAATGCACATTACTGATAAAATTGTCCCTCTATAGTATGAAAAAAAACTCAGGTTTAGTAACTGAGACAGTATTATGCCATTGTGTTACAACCAAGCTAGTAAAGTATGTTATATACCTAGAGGAAAGGGAAGTTCAAGCTCTGATAGACTCTGGAAGCATGATTACCCTTGTCAAGATGGGGGGGGGTCCACTGATACATAAGCATAAGATTAGCAAGGAACAAAAAGAGGATGTAATTCACGTTCATGTTGATAATAAATAATACCCTCTTATAAATTTAGAGATTCAAATAGTGTTGAGAACACTGCTACATCCTGTGGCTGCAATCCCTGATTTGACCCTTGATGTAATAGTAGAAAAAATCTGCATTTTAAAGCAATATGGACAATTTGGGATGAGGAAGAATCCACAGGGAGAGTGAGGCAGGCTGATACCTTTAGGAAGAAAGAGAGAGAGAAGCAGCTTCATGCACCCATTCAGTTAAGTATCAGTGGGACAGAGCTAGTCAGTGACATCATGACATTCATATGGAGGTTCAGAATCAAACCCAAGAAAAAGGAGTTAACAGACAAAATACAAACACGGCTAACATTTGGTTGCAGTTAAACAATAAAAAATAATCCTGTATCTTATCAGAAACCTGTCCCAAAGACAGAGTAACAAAAATATAAAACCGTAAGAGATTCTGGTATAGGAAATGAAGGTGAACTGATAGGAAACACTAGAGTAAAAAGCAATATAACACAAAAGTCTGTACAGAAACTTAAAAGGAAAACTAGCACAGAAACAGTCATCAAAGTTGAGCACTTGAATGATGATCCTCAGAAAACAGAAATGGTAGTAAACACTAAATGTGATATATTTAAGGAAATGCGGAGCTCTTTAACCCAATTCTGCTAGTGTAAAGAAGTAAAATTGAGTGATGGCAGACTCTGAGCAATAGGCATCTTTAAGTAAGGAAAGAAGAAAAAAACGAAACTACATTTTTCTGATACACTTTGCAGAGGGAGGGGAACACAAAATGAAGAAAAAAGTGAGTGTGTGATGTCTGCTCACACTAGAAAAGAGGGAGAGCAAGCTAAAACAGAAGAGTGCATCTGAAACCTCCGTACAGATAGCAGAGATAATAAAGCAAGATTTGTTTTGTACAGACCTACTTTGCAAGGAAAGATATAGCAGAAGCTGCAGTGCCACTTTGAGGCAACTTATGTCAAGAAGGAGCATAAACAATGTTGCAGGAAAAGATAGCTAACAACATGATCCCATTACTTCATACCACCGTTTTGAGCTAAAAGATTATCTTTTATATAAAGTAAGGAAAGAAAGGGAAGCAATTTTATACCAAAGGTTAGTGCTAAAATGTCACAGGATGCTATTAATAAAGCTAACTTATAATTATATTTTAGGAGGCCACCTGAGAGTGGAAAGAACTAAGACAAAAGTACCATCCAGGTTTTAATTACATTTTATTTATTTACAATTCAGTTACCAGTGTAGTGCACTGATCACAGCATAACCAGCTACAGACTTCGTCTGGGTTACATTCAAAGTAGTGGCAACAAAAATATAACAGTTACAACCAACAGTGTTGCACAAAGGTAATACAAACTAGTCAACAAAAAGAGATGCTATGAAAAACTTTACACAATGTTGAAGTGCACATGTTTTAAGCAGAAAAGCACAATCAGAGAGTAACAAGAAAAAAGTGAGATGCAGGTTTAGCTTTGGAACTAGTAAAGGGTAACACAATGTGTTTATAGGCCAGAGCAAGAGAAAAGTACTGATGAGGACACAGAGTTTAAGGAGACAGGGGGACTGAGAAGGGTAAAACTTTTAAGATGACTGTAAGGAAGGAGAGAAAAAAAGGCTATGTACATATTTACAGGAAAGCAGAAACATAGTGTAACAAATGCAAATGGGGTGATGTATGAGTACATCAAGTTAGTGCACAATAGTGTTTATAATCTGTTATGGCCTGCATTCTGGCAGTTGCATTATGTTGATCAAACACGTACTATTTGATATGGAGCCTAAACTTAGCTTAATTAATATGCTGACTGAGATACTTAGCAAAGGATTGCCACAATTTTGGATCAAGTACATCAAAACTAGAGTCAGAGCTATGTATTTTAGTAGATGGACTTTTTAGAGCAGGGCCTGCTCTACCTTGTTTCTGAAGTTGTAGGTTGGGATGATGGTGATTAGTTACATTGTAGCTGGAGAAGGAGCATCTTAGTGGAGTAATTTGAATAGTTGGGAGCCCATAAGTAGGTCAGATCTAGCTTGTATTGGGAGACAGTTTGCCTTGGATAAAGTAAGGCAATGGTGTTTAAGGTGAGAAGAATCACTAATGAAGAGGCATATTTTATTAGATAAGGTATATATTATTGATGTGCTTTCGTTAGAGTAAGTAGTAAACAAGTCTGAGCTATACTCAAATTGTGTGGGTAAGACACCTTTCCCATCGGCTATGTATGAACTTACGTGTTGCTGGCCAGGCATAATGAAAGAGATAGAAACTTTGTATGCTTTTTCTTCAGAGTGCCAGAAACTGTATCTCATCCTGGATATGAGTCTCTCGATCCCAGTGGCCATCACAAAAGTCTTATTTGAACATATTAATATGGACATTTTGGGGCCACTGGTAAAAATCTACCAATAAGTATCTGTACATACCAGTAATAATGGACTGTGGTATAACATTTCCAGGTTTATATTATTTCATTAAAATACATTTCCAGGTCTATATTATTTCATTGAAATACATTTCTAGCGAGCACCTCTTCATCAACCCCAAACCATAGAAATTCACTTCCGTGAATCACAAAATTTTCACCAGGTAAATGAAACAATTGCCCTGTAGCACAATGGAACACACAACGCACTTTATCAAACCCACCCATGTGGAGGGACTTTGCCTCCTACACCCCCCTAAAATTATATATACCAACTCTGAGATCACACTACAGTTGGGAAAAGGGTGAAGTTGTGGAATTGCCCAACTACTTCTTTACCCTGGGAAAAATTCCGCAATTCACAGAAGTGACTTTTAACAGTTTGGTGTTAATGAAGAGGTGTTCAGTGGAATGACAAACTAATACAGACCCACATTTCCAGAAGTGTCATTATACAAAGCTAATGCTAAAGCTATTACCAGAAGCCTAGTACTGTTTTTCTCCAGAGCTCATATAGCTAAATAAATAGTTACTGACCACACAAATCCTTTTATGCCAAGGATATTCAGTCTAAAGTCAGACAGTTAAATACATCAATCTACCATCAGCAGAAAATCAGATGGAATTGTTCAGAGGTTTAATAAAACATGGACATCTGTGCTAAAGAAAGCTGTTGGTACTGATAGGAATAACCAGGACCAGCTGGTACTCTACTTACTATATGCCATAAGAGAGGTGTCAAAAGCATCAGCTGAGTTTACCCCATTTGAAGATTAGTAAGGCAGACATCCCAAAGGACTGCTTAACATTCCTAAGAAAACTTGTAAAGAAAAAATAGTTTTAAAAGTGTGATAAAGCACTAAGTTAGTTTACAGGATAGATTAAAGAAGTATACATTCATATTACAGGAGCACATACATGGAGCCCAATAAATGTAACATTAAGTTTCTACTAAAAATGCCACACTAAGAGAATTTAACCCAGGAGATTGGGCACACTTTCTACAGAAAACAAATTTCTGGCTAACTGGCAAAATCCATTTGAGGTGATTGAAAAAATTCATTTAGTTAACAACAAGGGTGGATAGCAGATAAAGAGAAAGACAAAGCAAATATATCATATTAGTATATTAATGCCATGGAAAAAAAGTAAAAAATTCTACAGTAAGCTTGTAAACCTAAGTTCATACAAGAAAGACCACTGAACTTCTACCTGAAGTGAAGTTAGAGGAATCATTGTTAAGTGTACAAAAGCAGGAAGTATAATAATTTATCTTAAGAAGTAAAGGAGTGTCTTCAGAAATGCTTTGGAGATTGAAGCTAATAGACTACATCATGGAGACAAGATATAGGATTAAGGCTGGGCTGAGACCTTACAGAGAACCAGAGTCACAAAAGCTGTTAAGCAAGAGAAGTTCAAATGATACTCAAGCTAAGAGTGATGGAATAGATACAAAGTGAAGGGAGCAGCTTCGCTGTGGTGGTTTCTAAACATTATAGCATTATTAGATTCTGTAATAATGTTAGGAAACCAAATAGCATTTCTACGTTTAATAGTTATCCAATGCCCAGAACTGATGAATTGATAGAGAACTTAGGAAAGGCCACATACTTGACAACACTGATCTTGACAAAGGAGTACTAGCAGATACCACTTATCCCCTCTACCAAAGAAAATACAGCTTTTGTGATCCCTGACAGTCTGTTTCAGTGCACAGTGTTACCATCTAGCCTAGCCACCCTTCAGAGGGTGATGGATAAAATAGTGAAGCTTCACTCACGATATATCACAATATATTTCAGACTCCCTGTATAACAAGGTCATTCATTCATTTATCTGTAAGTCTCACTTGCCAAAAATATTGTCTGTCTTGAAACCTATAAAATAGGCAAGCTTGACTGTTACTTCTAAGAAAAGCAAACCATAGATGGTGGAAGCCATGCACTTAGGATACCTTATAGGAAGAGTGGGTGGTAAAATCACAGCTGCAGAAATAGAGGTAATAGAAAAAAATGTCTTGCTTCCTCCACTATAAGACCGATGAAGGCTTTTTTCGAGATAGCTGGGTCCTACAGAAACTTTGTGACTAATTTTGTGGCTATAGTCTGTCATTTGACACATCTCACAACAGGTAAAGCAGCTGTCAATGTGCAATGGTCCCTTAAAGTAGATGGAACATTTTATAAACCAAAAAAAGGATAATGTATTCTGAGTCTGTGTTACTGGTTCCTGAGAGCATTAATGAATTTATCCTGACACATCAGTGATAGTTTTAAGAGTTTTGCTATTCCCATACATTACTATGTGCCATAATCAACAGAAAGTTGACTAATGCTGAAAAGAGAAATTAGACCATAAAAAGTATGTTTAGCACTCATGTGGGTCTGCTGTTCCTTGAGTTGTTATTTGTTTGATAGGCATTTGAACTTGAAAATTAACAATGCCCTTTTGCAGTGAGTGGGCAGACTGATGGCCACAGATAGCTATTCATCTTGGTTCTCCAGTCCTTTCAACACATAATGAATCACAGGGCCAGCCTAGGCAGCAGAAATGATGGGTTGTTCAGGTGCTACACCCCACAATTTTGACTACAAAGCCTAAACTTTTACACTGGTAGGGGTAGTTGTGTTATGCTGAATTTGGGAAAGGTCTGTATTCCTTGAAATGTGTGCTAGAAGTGAAAACTTGCCCATTGTTAGTCAGGGAAAACTATGTATTTGTGAGTTAACAAGGCAGTGATTGCCAGTTAATGCTAGACAAAAGTAAGGACCTAAAACAGTATGTAAGAAAGTTCATTACTCTTTTGTAGGTTTAGAAATGGTGAGCAGGAGTTTACCTAAAGGACCACAGAGGTATAGAGTACCTTAACCAAATCAAGACTAACTTGTGGAGTATACATGAAGGAATTACCTGAACTACAGCTCTGAAATCAGAGCCTGCTTTATGCCTATATCCTAGGACTTCTAAATGACAGCCTGTTTCCTGAAGGGGGCTGTATGGAACTGTAAATACTTAATGGAATTACTGTTTTACTTTCATTTTTAACTGAAAGTCAAGTGAGTTATTATTTTGTTTTAATCTATAGAATATTGAATAAACCTGTGGTTTATACGAACTGGTGCCTCCTTACATGTATGTATTATCACAGGTTTTATAGATTAAACTCCCTCTTAGCCTCAGTGCTCTTACTGGCTGGCCAGCTGTTTACTGATGGGAAACATGGGACACATTACTTCATCACCTTATTCTTAAATATGTGAATACTGTTTGAGGAAGTAATAGTATATGGCAAGGTATATGATAAAAATGGAAATCACTGGTTCATAAAATCATCCCACTTCACAGAAGTCACAGATTCGTAAAACCATTCTTCTTCATAGTGCTATTAATTATCTCTTCCATCAGCTGCAATACAGCTAATGTAAGGGCCTATTTATTTCTAAAGTAAGACACCATTTCAGTTGTAAGATCTACAAAATAAATGGATCCTTCCAAACCTTAAAGATAAGATGTGTGTGCTACTGTAGACCTTATGTGCAACAAAATACACAAATAAAGATTTCAATTCCTCCCTAAAACTCGCACTCAGTATATCATCATTATCATCACTGTCAATGCTAGGGATATAACTACATATTTGCCCACCACGTTTTCATATTCTAAATTTATTTTCACCATACCACTGATATTCTTCATTAATGAAGTCTTGACCATGTTCTAAGATCTGATATTTAGATGTATAAGCAAATGAGGCTCCAAATTCTGAAGAGTGTGAGTCAGATATAAGATAACTTATTCTATGAAACTCTTTCTCAGCATTTGAATAATAATCTTATAACACTTTTTTCATCCCTATCCCTCCTAATTGGTGTAACCTAAGAAGGTCACATGTAATTTAAATTCACATTACAAAGCAATGCAATACATACATGTAAATTGTAATTTCCATTTATTCCATTTGTACATAGGGAATGATGCCCCCAATTTCACCCCCACATGTAGAACCAGTGCCCACTTAGAAATAGTAAGTAAAATACAGTTGGCCAGTTTGACTGATCAGGGATATGTACTCCAAAGTATGGGTATTGCATTTTAAAAGTTATGCAAATGGCACGACTATCCTATTCTAAAAACATAATGTAAAATTATCCCCACATTTTAGTAAACACTATGTAATGTGCTCCACAGGATGGGGTGTATGAAATGAGGACTCCTAGCTCTTTAATTTTGTAACATTATTTTTAAACTTTAATTGACAAGGTTGTTTAACAGCTTGGGATTGTTTGTCTAGATATAACATAGTACTGAATTTTGAATAATTTGCCATATGCCTATAAAGTATAATTATATCTACAGATCTACAGTGAAGGTATTTTATATTTAATTTAATAATATCAAAGCAGCACAATTTTTCATAAATTTGAAAGAAGCCATATCCAGCTAAATCTGCCCCCAAAGTTGTTTACCATCCATCAAGACTTGGGCCACCAGTAAAGAAAGATAATATAAGGTGCACATCTGAGATAAACCAGTTTACCATCAGTCTGCTGCCAATACTGCATCCCTTACAGAAGTTCTAGTATTTTATCTTCTCATACTTCTTCTAGTAATTGCTGTATACTAAAGATAAATTATAGCCTTTGTTGGAGTAGATGGTTTTCTGTAAGTGTGAGAAGAAATAGAATAATGTTAAAAATGCTAATTGTCTTTCAAAAGAAAAATGCATAAAGTACATTAGCTGCATTGCAGCTGTATCAAATTAAAATTTATGCAAACATGTCTAACAGGCAAATGTTAAAAGCTGCATTATATTTGCCTTTTAATAAATATTTAATGTTTTAAGAGAAAAGTGTCAAGTGGAACGTAATTTCATTTGCTGTGTGGAATGTACTTCTCAAATAGTAGCAGAGTCTACCTGGAGATTGCTGTGCTAGGTCACATGATGATTTTTTTATATGAATTCTGGCTTACTTAATATTACCTTTCTTCCTTTAAAATGAAACTGTGAAAACAGGAAAGCCATCATCTGAATTCAAACTAAAGCTGCAGGAACTAAAGTTTGGGATGTTATAAATGAAGGGACTGTCACTTAATCCTAGTCATTAAAAATTCCTGCTGGAAGATATCTTTGGATCAGAGCTACTTGTGCTCTTAAAAAGCAGAGAACGAGAGGGACAGTGTATGTTTAACCAGACGTAGGCAGATTTTAGTTTAAATATTAGATTTCTTCTCACCGTCAAATGTCAGTTTCAATATTTTACTTGTACTTTCTGATGCAAGCCTTTCACAGTTAGCATACTTACTCAGGAAGCAAGTGCTTTAATGTGTTTATCTCAAGTACAGAATTGTAATAATACATGTAGTGATGGTTATTTATAGGTTAAAGGTTTGAACATTTTAACAGTCAAACTAACCTGAGGTATCCACGTATTATGAAATGGCATTACTTGAGCTATTACTGCCATTCAGATACTTGAAGGCTGATTGTGGTGTGTGTGTGTGTGTGTGTGTGTGTGTGTGTGTGTGTGTGTGTGTGTGTGTGTGTGTGTGTGTGTGTGTGTGTGTGGTGTGGTGCGTGCAAGTTGGAGTGAGCAGATAAATAAAGCTGCTGTATTCAGACAACATGGCAGTACAAGCAGACTGAATAGGATTTTCAACAATGGTAGAATAGAATGCAAAACTAAAGGCACATGGGATGAAACTGATTACAATCAAGACAGTTGTTATAGCAGCAAATGGAGGAAATCAGAAGTTGAACATTGAAACAGGAAAATAGTGCAACAGATTAACAAATTCAGCTATCTGAGAGGTGTGGCTGAGGAGAAGTGAAGTCTGAATGAGAAGGTCAATCCTAGAATTTGAGGTGCTTCAGCTAACTACCATAAAGTATTAGGGGTGACTGGTGGTTTAATTTCTCTAATTTGTTTAGGCTTCTGATACCATGATGAGAATGGACCCCATTCCTAAGTAAAAGTATGACTAAAGTTTGTGAAATTAGTATTGTTTCAGTCTTTGATGTTAGCCAAATGTTCTCATCACAGCACCCACAATGTGCCCAGAACTGATTCCTCCTGCAATTCATACTGAGTTACATGTATTTATATCATATCTAAATAGGACAGTAAATTCTTTTTTATGAGACCCATTGCTCCTACTACTATATGAACTGTCTGGGTATCCTTCCACTACATTGTCCTCATTTCTGCCTACAAATGCTGGTATTTTATGATTTTTTTGTCTCTTTGTACACAAGACACAGTAATCACTGAGTGTAGTAATTTCAATGCTCGATGCTACTTTTGTCTTCTTTTCATAGACTACTATATCTGGCTTTCTCGCATCTGTTTTTTGAACTGCTGGCAATGGGTAATCCCATGTGAAATAAACTTCACCATTCTCTATTATGCTTTGTGGCTCTTGTTTCCAATGCTTCTCAACTACTTTAGCATTGTAATGCTTGCACAATCCCTACTTGCAATATTATTATACCTTTCAGTATACAGGCCCTCTCCCATTATGGTATCACACCCAGCAAAAAGTTGTGCGACTTCTTCCAGTTATCTTTTACAGATCCTGCATTTATCTGTTTCCCCCACATGTTCAATGGACTTTGTAAACCAATGTGTACATAGTCTACTATCCTGGACCACTGATACTAATCTTTCATCATTGGTTTAAACTCACCTGTCCTTAACCATTCCTGCATCACATCCTGTTCAACATGATGTTGTTCGAAGAGTTTTCTGCACTTGCAACTATATTTATACCTTTTTCACATTTCTTGCCTTCTCATCTGATCCTTCTCCTTATATTCTTTCGTTTTTATGGCATGCTCAGTTGCTGCCTGATGTTTGTCTACTTCTGGTTTGATTTCCATTCCACTTGACACTGATATGCTTCTGCTAAACTAAGCAGGGAAGTCATCTTAGATTTGTTCTCTTCATATTTCAAAACTTTCACTATGTTTGGATCTGGTGAAGTCAGCAGATATGTATGCAGTCCTACAACTGCAGGATCTATACATGTAATCAATTTTGAGGAGGCCCATACCACCTTCAGAATGAGGAATACATAATCTTGGTATACAATGATTTTTATGTATCATTTGAGAAGCATGAAGCTTGTTTTCCTGTCCAGTTGATTACATTTTGGGGCCAGCCACTCACTCCAAAAGTGTAAGATCAGTTAGAGCAAATTGGTTTATAACTTAGACTACGTTCCTAGATGTTAGACCTGTTTTCAGTATTAATTTTAGTCTTCTAAAATATTTATTACTGACTTTTGTTTGCACTTGTTCATGTTTTATTCTCTATGTTTCATCATTTCCCAAATATTTTTACACTCCCTCCTCCTCAAGTTCCTTTATATAACATCCCTGTCCCAGAATGATATTTTCTTGGTGCTGCAGCTTTCCTGCTTTAAATGTTGCTTTTGCACATTTAGCAAGACCAAATGATATTCTTATATTGTCTGAGAAAAGTTTGACCACTTCCAGTTCTGCTTTCAGCTCATCATCTGATGAACTATACAATAATAAATCATCCACAAAAAGGAAATGAGACATCTTTCCACTTTGTTGTTGTCTGGAGGCCAAATTGTAACCATGACCGAGTCTGTTAAGTAATACAGCTTATAGGTTAAGGGCAAGACAAAACAACAGTGGTAATAAAGAGTCACTGTGGAATATCTCCCTTTAAATGTTTATCCCTGGGATAATAATTTGTCCTTCATCATGGCTTTGCTGCAGAGTGGTTTGCCACTGTTTCATGGCCACTGCAATGTAATTGATCAATGTAAGGTGTATCTTGGATACCTGTAAGTACTCCTTTATCCATGAATGTGAGATGCTTTTTTGTAATCTATCCATGCCATATTTAGGGTTTTCCCCTTTTTACAATTCTCCATTATGAGTTTATTTAACAACAAATGATCCTTTGCTCCATATCGATATCTTTTATTACCCTTTTGTTCTATTACCATGATTGAGTTTTCTTCTAAATGACTATAAACTCTGTCAGCATCAATTCCAGTATATCATTTGTACATTGCCGGAAGGTAAGCTATTGGTCTATAGTTTTTAAGATAGCTTTCAAGTTCACTCTTAAGGACGATTATCATTTCTCTCTTGTTAACCAGGTTGGTGTCTATTTGGGTGTGCATATCTGTAGTTCTTACTCAGGGCTAAATTTTCGTGTAACGATGTTGATACTTTTAGCCAGAAGTTAGATACTGCACCTGGGCCTGGGGGGAGAGGTGTTCCAGTTAGGAGCTTTTCTTAATTTTGCTTCAATTTCTGTGGCCTTTACTTCATCCCATTTCATATCTTATACATTTGAACTTTTTACTGTTTCTTTTACTTCTTCTATCCATTCAGCATGTTTGTTATGTTCCACAGGGTCTTCATAGATATTTCTCCAAAAGTGTCTATTTCTTCTTTTTGTGGTGTTTCTATTCCTTTTGCTTTGCTTCCTAATTCTCAGTAAAACTTTTCTGGGTCATCAATGAATTGCTTATTTTATATTTTACTTTATATTTATCTATATATCTTCTAAGTTTTTCTTGCATGTGTTGATATCTTTAGTTTATCATTTGCAATAGTGTACAACAGATCCTGGTCTGTTCTAATACTGTGCATTGCTTTTATCACATCTATCTTTCTAAGTATTTTTGTTAATTTATTCCCTCTACTATACTCTTCAAACAGTGACACTTCTTTTCTCAATAAAAAAACTTCCGTGATGGCATTTGATTTCTTCTCTTTCTTTCCCTTATTGCCCTGTATTTTTTATAAGACTTTATCTGTTATTAATTTAGCGGTACGGTAATATATCATATTTACTTTTGTTATAACACATGAATTTCTGTTAATAGTTTTGATTATTGTGTTCATTTGTTTTATTAGACTTCTAACATTATGAGTCTTACTGACTTTCTGTAGTCTATGTCTTTCATTGATCTTAATATGTCTATCCATCTCTATTAAATCAAGCAATTCTTCCCATACATATTTTTCTTCTAAACTGAGGGCGCATTCTTTATTATCTGTTTCCTGCAGGCATTCTATAGAAAGTTCCACAACATCTTCCCATGGCACATTCTCTTCAGCTGTATCCTCCCCCATCCATTGCTCTTTCATATACAACTCACTGGCCTATCACTCCACAACATCGATTGTGTCAGAGCAGCCACTGCCACTCCTTCCCTTGCTGACAACTCCAACTGAACTTTTGTACAGGTTTCCTACTGAAGGCTACAAAGTATCTTCATATGGCAACCTATAAGATGCACCCACCTCACATGTTTCTACTTAATCTGGGGATTTATTGTTTTATCATGCTGTGACGTTACCAGAGTTGGATTTTCTATGCTAAAGCCTTCACTTTGCAGATAATCCATAACTTCAGCTTCTATTTCTTTAGTTTCACCATTACTAATCCTCTTTTCTGCTCCCCTACTTGTTTTCTTATTTTTTGCATTGTAAAATTTTTCATATCTAGATGCCTTTGCCTGTATTTATTTTCAAATATCTTTGGTGCTGCTTTTTTTGTATTGATTAGTTTTGCTTTCTCCTTTGCTTAAATATTCCACCATATTAAATTTCTTTCTTTCCCATGTCCATATTTCTTCTTCAGATGTCTCCCACTCCTCCTGTTTCTCCTTAATTTGGGGACTCGCTGTTCCATCATGCTGTGACATAACCTGTGTTATACTTTCTACATTAAGTCCTTCACTACACAGGTATTCCATAACTTGTTGCCTGTATTTCTCTTAAAATATTTTTGGAGCAGCTTTCTTGTGTTGATTAGTTTGCCTTTCTCCTTTGCATAAATATTGCACCATATCAAATCTCTCTCTTTCTTCCCCATGTCTATGTTTCATTTTTTAAACCTTTCAAAAATATCTAGATTTTGTTCGTTATATTTTCATATTTCCTCAGTCCCTTCATTTTCCTAATGACCTAAGGTTTCTTGGTATATATAATGTTTTTCATTAATTTTCTGTATTAATGAATGCAAATTTGCATTTGAAGGTTTTGACAACTTTTCTTGTGCAAGTATTTTTCTTTCCTCTCATTTCCCTCTTAATCTTTTTGTATATCTGTTGTTGGAAAATTCTTCTTGCATAATAGTAACAATACATCATTTCTTCCTTATACACAACAGTCCACTCTGTCATCTTTATGGCTCTTTTTTGGCATGTCAGGTTTTGTGACTTTTGTGGACTATTACTTACTTCTACAACATGATGGCCATCCTCCACATGAGACTGGCCTAACCCCATTGTAGGAATGTTTCCATGTCTTGAGGATTCTACACAGTTATTTTTTCCAGTCCTGGCGACAATGCACCTACCAGGATTGGGCACTTTTTTATCCTGGGACTTGTGCACCCATCTGTCTTTTTTTATTTTTTAACCTACTTTTGTCCATGATATATGCTATATAAAATACAGTCTGTGTATCAGTGCTGACTTAGTGAGATTTTGTAAAAACCGGGTCCACCTTGAGAAGGTACTCACCAAGACATGGGGATAATTTCAGTTCTAGCAATACTGCTCTCCTTTGTTTGTTGATTTTCTCATCTCTCCATTTGGGCAGTGTGTGATAGAAGTATACCAAAGAAGCTAAAGAGTAAGGTGTGTAAATTAGTGGTGTGACTAGTGCTTCTGTCTGGCACTGAAATATGGGAAGTGAAGGCAGAGCAGCTGAAGAAGCTTGAGGTAATAGAGAACCATCTAAGATGAGTAGTAGCATGCACACTTTGATTAGACAAAGAACTGAGGACATCAGAGCATAAGCCAAAGTAGTGCCTGTTATAGAGAAGGTCAAGGAGATCGGAATGCAATAGTTTGGTCACACGTGCAAGAAAAGCACAGAAAATGCTTTTGTAAAGAAGATTTGGACAAAATGCAAAGAAGGTAAGAGGAGACAAGTATGTCAATCTAAAAGATGGGTGGATTGTGTGAGGAAAGACCTATGGCAATCAAGCATGACTGATAAAGAATCAAGATATGTGGTGACAGTTTACACAACACACCTGCCCTTTGTAGAAATGGGAAAAAGGGGTTGATAATGATGATTATGATGGTGGTGTGTGTGTGTGTGTGTGTGTGTGTGTGTGTGTGTGTGTGTGTGTGTGTGTGTGTGTGTGTGTGTGTGCGCAAAATAATTATAGTCAAGCATCAGGTATTGTTGTAAGGTTACTCTGGAAGGCACTGGCCTTGATCTGAGATGGGTGAAATATTGGGGAGCCAGTGATTATAACTCTGATCTGTAGCTTGGCAGTGTAGTGTTTATCTGGGTGTTGCAAGCCTTTGCTATTACCCAAGGCAGAAGTTCAAGTATAGTAGAAGTAATTGTACTAGCAGTAGTAATAGTAGTAATTGCATTTATTATATGACGTTTAGGCCAATTGCCCTCAGTGTTTAACAAGTATCAGTTGTAGGAGTCAACCTCCTACTGCTGGTTCAGTTGAAAATTCCAATATTGACAGAAGTAGTGTGAGAATTAGAACATATGGCCTCTCCCCATTACACATTTATTGGTGGCAGTATGTGAGATTATAGGCTTGTTCATAACTTATTAATTGGAGACAGCAGTTGAGATTATACTACTGTTCTTTTCATATTATTTGGAAGGGAGTGGCTGGATCTTGCAACTTGGACTTAGTCTGAAAAACAGTTTTGGTAATCAGAAAGTAAATATACTCTTGAAGCAACAAGATAAAATAAAACATTGTCTTACAGCACAGTTATTTTATTTTATTTTTTTTTTAGTCACAGGAGGAATCAATAGTTAGAAATGAACTCTGTAGACTATGAAAAATTATCAATGACCCAGTAGGCTAAGGAGAACAAAATCAGTGGAATTTCATATGATGGTGTGAACAAGGAAGACATGACAGCAGCAGCTTTATGCGCAGCTAAAATGCAGTCCACTGAAGCTGGCAACAGCCAAGTAGTGGCTGCAGCAAAGTGACTCATTAAATCCTGAAATGGTCTCAGAACCCATATGAAATTAAGGAGACTGGAGATAAGGAGTTGTAAGGTAAATTATTTGTGAACCACTCTGCTCTCCCACCTTAAGATGCTGGCTACTAGAGTGAATCATTGAGAGCTAAAATGATTATTATAGTCAGTGAGAGGAGGAACTGAGGAAAACTGAGAGAAAGGTGTAGTTTAGTTTATGAAATGAGAGTGAGCCTGGACAGTGACTACTGTATTTTATTTAGTAGGTAGAACTGATCACCCTGGACAATGACCACTTTAATTTCTTTGAGATGTGCACAGACTCTAGGCAACAAGTACATTTACATTTGTTCTGTAGGTCACCTACTGACAGGGATGACTATTCACAGCAAGAATACTGATAAATATACATGGGGTGACATGAGCATTGTGTTTGTATTACATGGCAAAGCAGGATACACGTGTCCTGATTGTGCAGTGTTATGTGGCCATTGGTGTAGACAAGACCTCCACTGTGTCACTGGATGCGTATATTAATTTACACGCACACACATATATATATAATATATATATATATATATATATATATATATATATATATATATATATATATATATATATGGTTCCCTATTAGAAGCCTGAAACACTATAAGCCTGAAAATCAAAATCCTGAAAACTAAAGCCTGAAAATTCAAAATCCCGAAAGCCCAAAATCCTGAAAACACAAATAATGCTAATATTTCACTATAAAGACACTAATATCTACCAACTGACCCTGACCCTAACCCTAACCCTAAGGTCCGTCACTATCGCACACTCACATGACCCGCGCCCTAACCCTAACTCACTTAAACCGCCCCTAACCCCAATATTTGTCACTATTGCATACATGCCTAATCTGCGCCCTAACCCTAACTCACTTAAACCGCCCCTAACCCTAACATAAAACCAACTGCACACTTACCTGAACCCAACGCATGACCTAACACCACAGGGCTAACAATAGCAAAGCCACAATGACGTCAGTATGTCCATTTTGTGTTTTCAGGATTTTGAGTTTCAGGATTTTGGGTTTTCGGGATTTTGAATTTTCAGGCTTTAGTTTTCAGGATTTTGAATTTCAGGCTTATAGTGTTTCAGGCTTCTGATAGGGAATCATATATATATATATATATATATATATATATATATATATATATACACACACACACACACAGACAAACATATATATATATATATATATATATATATATATATATATATATATATATATATACACACACACAGACAAACATATATATATATATATATATATATATATATATATATATATATATATATGATTCCCTATCAGAAGCCTGAAACACTATAAGCCTGAAATTCAAAATCCTGAAAACTAAAGCCTGAAAATTCAAAATCCCGAAAACCCAAAATCCTGAAACTCAAAATCCTGAAAACACAAAATGGACATACTGACGTCATTGTGGCTTTGCTATTGTTAGCCCTGTGGTGTTAGGTCATGCGTTGGGTTCAGGTAAGTGTGCAGTTGGTTTTATGTTAGGGTTAGGGGCGGTTTAAGTGAGTTAGGGTTAGGGCGCAGGTTAGGCATGTATGCAATAGTGACAAATATTGGGGATAGGGGCGGTTTAAGTGAGTTAGGGTTAGGGCGCGGGTCAGGTGAGTGTGCGATAGTGACGGACCTTAGGGTTAGGGTTAGGGTCAGGGTCAGTTGGTAGATATTAGTGTCTTTATAGTGAAATATTAGCATTATTTGTGTTTTCAGGATTTTGGGCTTTCGGGATTTTGAATTTTCAGGCTTTAGTTTTCAGGATTTTGATTTTCAGACTTATAGTGTTTCAGGCTTCTGTTAGGGAACCATATATATATATGTGCGTGTGTGTCTGTGTGCACATGTGGGTGGGTGGGTTAGATTGGCAGTAAGCTGGATGTGACAAGATCCACAGCAGATCTTGGTTGGATAGCTTAGGGTACCAAGCACTACATCAGTCTTTTATGAATGCCACTTATGTCACCAAATCAGGACTAACAGCTTGAACCAGTTAAACCGAAGGGCACCAGCAGGGCAGGGACAATAGCATGATGTATTTAATCACTACCGTGACAGAGGGAAGGAGAACAAAACAGTTAGTGGGAATCTACATCATAATTTTGTGTTATTGATTGTATCAGAAAGACATTTCATCTTAAGAGTATATGGTAAGTCTTAAATGGCAGTGGATTAACAGACCTGGGATACAAAATCATTGTGTTTGTTGGGCAATCATATCACATGACAGTAAGCCATTTCAGAAAATGAAAGGTTCCATTTCACTATTTTTTTTCACCATTTTTGGTTGAAGTGTTTTTTTTTTGTTTGTTTGTTTGTTTTATTGAGCTGCTTTGTATGTAAATATGGACCGTTTTCTGTTACCATTTTTATTTCTAAGATTTCTACAGCTTAATTTCATTTATCTGTCTTGATTAGCTTTTTCATTTTAATTTCATTTTGTTTGCATATTTTTGTTTATTTGCATTTATTTTGTTTCATTCCATTTATTTTCTTTTTAGCATGTTGACTCATTGAAGATATAAATGAGATGATGTGATTTCCATGGACACATTTAACCTACATGAGTCACACTTTGTGGCAAAAGCACCCTAACATAAGCTGGGTGTCAAGATGTTAAAACCTTTGTCAAAGGTGGGTGTTGTTTAATTTTTCGATACAATAAATGTGTTGTTGAACATTTCCATCACTGTAAGTAAGCAGAAAATAATCAAAAGTTAGCAGGTAAAATTGTTTCAGTAAAAATGCCCCAGTGTGGTAGAAGGAAGTAATAATTAAAACGTATAAAAGAAGAAAGTACTTAAGGGCAACAGAGAACAGCAGTATCATTTTTTTTCATGCATACTTCTTAAATCAATTCTTCTTCGATTTCCTTTCTGATCTGTATTTAACCTGTGGTCATCTCACGTCACAACGCTTACAGTTCACAAACCACCAAGCACTCAAAATGGAACATTACCTCAATGAGTCTTTCCTTATTCTGCAACTGCAGAAGGGTTCTTGGCCACTAGGGTTCACTTTAGGAAAGCTCAGTTATAAATAAATACTGACAGAAATCTTCCCAAGTTTTTCCTTTATTTCTGAGTCAGATCTTCTTGGAAAAATGGCAGGTAAGATGTGAGCACATAGAGCATTACTTTTGTTATACACTTTCACTCTTTTAATTAATGGAGACTTTGCTGTAGTTCCCACCCCTGACAATATAAGAATTTCCTCACTTTAACATTATAATAGCTACAACAAGCAGCGTATTGCTTTGATATGCGTTACATTTTCAAAAGCACACTGAAATCAATCTGTGGTGACAGTACACTTATGACAATCATATTCTTAGTAATATTTTAAGTACATAAATTGCTGTGATTTGCATTTTATACACAGAAATGCATATAAACTGTTGCAGTAGAAATGCAGACAATTCAAAAAATCTGAATCTGTCATTCTTCTGAAAAAATGAATTTGTTAAATACATTTTAAATAACAGCTACTTGTGCATTGCTTTCAGATGACCCATAAAATAAAAATATTAGCATTTTTATTTTAGATGACAGTTTAACATAGTCATTTTATGAAAGAAGGTCAATTTTACAACTTTCTTGGACTTTATTGGCATAAAAATATGAGAACTAAATAATCTTTCATTGGAACTGATGCTTCTAAAGTTTCAGATTTAGAGCCACAGTCATAATTATTAAATGCATCACCAATAGTGTGGTGCCAGGACATCAGAAAAGAGTACTGTCTGGTGTTAGTGTGTCTTCCATTTACCATAGTACCCACTGTCTCTTTTAATTCATTTACCTGGTATGGTAATTTATTCTAGATGTGGAATAAATGTTGCATAATAAATATTTCTCTCCATCATGTTTTATTTTTGTTTGTCTTGTGAGATGCACAAGATCAAGGAGGATTTGATCCTTAATGGTACTAAATGCAAGATGTAGCTCTCTAAATAAAAATCTATAAACTACTGAGTATAGATAACAAGTCTTTCTTGATACCCAAGGATTTTTACACCAGTAATCATTTTAGCTAAGAACCACTGAAGCATTTGTAACTGTGTGATATGCCTGTATGGGTACATATTAAAATGGGTATTATACTCTATATTTAGTCTAATTATTGCAGAGTAAGTGGGATGATAACTTCTTTTGACCTGGATAGGATACCTTTGGATATCAGTTGTGTTAAGTAGAAGTATTTCTTGGCTTGTGATTAGAGATCTGATAATATTCCCCAGCATTATTTTTCCTAGGTTTAGGAACTTGAATAAAGCTGAATTTGAACTTGAACCTTCAGACAGTTAATTAGAAAATGTTTTCCTGATTCCCCCATCCCTGCCTTCCTCCTGCCTGTCAATTTCTATTCTTCTTTTTCTTCTCAACATCTTTAATTGTAACCCCTTGCCTCTCCCTGCATTCATTTTATGTCCTTCTCTAGCCCTGAATCCAGACAGACTTTGACATTATTATTTTCCTTACAGATTTATTAACTAGGTAGCCCACTAGACAGAATTGTCTCAATCAGGGCAACCTGGAAGTGTTTTCTTTTTAATTGAGTCACTCAGATTTATATAATAGGCAATTAGAAGCTGTTGATGGTTGATGTTGTCCACCTGCATAACTCAGTGTGACTGAATTTATTATTCATTTATTTTTTTTGAAAGAAAATAGTTAAATTGTTACCTGATACACACTAGTATACTCTAAGTGTCTGTTATTTAATGTTATTTTTCTCCTGAATAATTAGGCAGGCGTCTTTACCTGCTGTCGTAGGTTATAGAACAGTTGTACATTGGTTTTGCTTTCTGTATATTCCTATAGATCTGATTAGCCATTACTCCAAAAAATTGCATTAATACATCAGACCACATTCATATTTGTAGAAATTAATTTATAAAATTACTGGATCTTACCCACCATCTGTTCAGTGTGCATTCTTCTTTACCCACTTGCTAGTCTGAATATCTTCCACCATGCCATAAATACTAGGTTGGATTACTTTTCATCTGTACAATGCATTTCATTTGTTTGTATGTACTTGTGGAATTTAGTCTATTGAGATTTCTGCTGAGAATGCACCTCGCCCAGTCAGAGATGCTGGTAATCAAAGTATAAGTAAATGAAACCAAATTGTCATGGCCAAGGTTATGTTGGTCACAGCCCAGAATACAACACTGAAAGTAGCTTCATTGATTTTAGAATACTTTAAGACATCTTTGGTTTTAATGTTCTTCTCCATGCAACAAAAAAATTGCCATGCAATGCAACTGTCATCTACAGAAAATTCTGGAGTGGTGTGCTGTCCTCCTTTCAGAAGGTCATGATGTACTGTGTCTTTCTTACCTCAGCATCAGTTCTAGAGTTATCAATAAGCTCCACAAGGAGGGAATCAGACCCACTGGTGCTGTTCACACTCTGCCAGTGATAGCCTTTTGTGTACAAGCTGATTAATGCTGTCTGGTCTGCTTGGATATGCTCCACAGTTAGTATAGGAATTCTATATTCAAAATCATCAGTTTTCAATGTGATGTCAACATCAAATATGAATTCCATGCTGCAGAAACATCTCCTGTCACTGTTTGAAAGAGCTATAATTCATGAGTTAAGATTTCTACTAATATTAGTTGTATAGCTTTTCCTTTATTTAAAAAAAATTCAGAATTAGAGGCTTTTATTTCTGACCATATCTTCTGATGTTTCACATACAGGAAGCCTTTTTATAGTCTAACCCTAAACTTGTTTGTAAGTTGATGGCTAAGGTTTCTTTAGCCCAGCCAACCCACAATCTTCTTTATTACTAAATGCTTGCCTGTCCAGGCCAGCCTTCCTTCTACTTTAGATGTTTGTAGTATGTTTTGTTACTGTATGTACTGTACATAGTGCAAAAGAAAGGGTTATATTTTGTTTTCTTTACCCATGATGTAAAAGAGAGTGTGCTTCTGTCTAAAATATACTTGTCAAAGTGTTTAGCATTAGCCACTATGAGGGTCTTACAGGTAAAGCATCACTACCAGTTTGCGGGTGTAGATGACACAATTTGTTTCAGGGCTCTTCAAGGAGAATGTTAGTTTATTCAAATTTCCCCTGCCAAGGATCTTTAATCTGGGTATAATTTTACCAAAGTGTATCTGTACCACTCTACAGTGGGTGGTGTAGCCTCCTCACACCGCTGTGATATATCTTGAGGCATTGATTCTGTCAGTTTTTGGTCTGTGCTTCCCCCTCACCATTGCGCTAGTGTCCAAGTGATATGTGAGGTTTGCTTTATCTCATTCCCTGGCTAATCCAAGAGGATGTATTATTTTTGTTTTAAGGATGTTTGATAAGGAAATGTATGGCATTATTTGACCAGTCAGCCTGATGCCATTGTTACTTATGCCTCCTTCTGAAATTTGTTCAGTAAATAATTTGCTACTACCACTTATCTTACTCTGTTGTTAACAAAGCTGAATGTTGATTGGCCGTGGTACATGTTATGGTTGGATGATTTTATCAAACACCGAAGAAGAGTTTTACTCGAAAGCTTTGTTGCTTGCTGATATTTATGCTGCTTACGTCCTTACTACTATATTAAATCATACATTGAACGGTGGATTTGGGTAGTTTTTTACTTCATCGACTTCACATTTGCTCTAGTCCTTTGACCTGTTGGGATACCTTTTTGCCTTGTGTTACCAAGTTAACGTACTCTATGAACTATTACTAAACACTGTTGTTTGAATATAAAGCTGGCATTATTGTGTTCTAAGTCCTTCTCCCTTAGACCTGTAATCTCACAATATCTGGACTGAGTTATTTGCTGTTGGTGTCCTTGATTGTTTCTTATGTAAGGACCTAATGAAACTAATGTCTGTTTTGTGTGGCCTGATTCCTCTGACCACAGGCCTTGGTAAGGGCTACATATACACCCACCTCACTTGTCAGGTATGATTGTCCACCTTCTTTCAACAGTCTTTACTTTTAACAAGCCTGGTGTTAATGGTACTCCTGCCCCTTTCATCTCAGTGGTCCTCGAATGTTTATGTAAGGGCTGGCAGGTAATGTAGAACACATGACCTTGTGTAATTGTGGGTTTAGAGTACTGAGTGACATCTGTACATGCAGTCTGCTCTATGTGCAGTGCTCTCCGGTACTGTGAGGCGTTTTTGTTCAGCTGAAGTGATTTTAGAAAGACATGTCATTGGAATTTGTTTAATTTTCAAATATAATGTCTTCACTGTAATTAATTGCAGTTTACAGTATTCATTAATTTCGTATTGATACTTTTAAGCAGAACACTTAAAAATGTTTTACTCTGGTGGCTTGCAGGCTCTTCCCATATCCTAATCAACTTTTTTTTCAGCTCCTCAAGGCTCAACAATGAAAATGTATTGATTTCTTCCCCAAAAGTGTAAAAACAGTGAGGCAAGCCACTCAGCCTTCTTCTAAACATCTGAATTTTTCTTTTCAACCTCTGCTTGTATGCTTTGACGGGTGATGGGCCTTAACTTGTCCCTATAAAGGCATGCCTAATATCTGCTTTTTGATTGGTTGGCAGAACAATGTATATGGAAGTCTACAAATGGCTGCACAATTTTTGCATTGCATAGTGGACCTGTATTATAGTTAGTGCATCATAGCAGTGTCTTATGAGTGTGTGTGTGTGTGTGTGTGTGTGTGTGTGTGTGTGTGTGTGTGTGTGTGTGTGTGTGTGTGTGTATGTGTGTGTGTGTGTGAGGAGGAGGGTATGTTAAAGTAAGTGCCTTTATTTATTTATTCTTTTTTTGTTGGAAAAATTAAGTTACCATAAATGTATGCCTTATTGTATTCCATGTTTGTTTCATCTGAGACCAAGCACAAGGCATGAGTTGTTCCATGTCCAGAATTTTAATTATGTCATGTGATAGATGTTTTGTTTTATTGACAGCTGTGATAACAGGTAAGAGATTTAATGAAAGGTGAGCATCTGTTCACCATTATTGTACCAGAATGCCAACATAAATAAACTTTTACTTCATGGAGAAAGCAATACCGTATGTTAATGAAATATAGAAAACTTGTCAGAATGTTATAGTGGCAGCTGTCAGATTACACTCAACTTCAACCATAACATTCAGACCACTACACCATAACACTGATGAGGTCTGGTGTTCTCCATTATTGACTAAGATCTGCCAAGTCTCTGTTTCCAGAAGTTCTGACCTACCCATAATGGAACCAAATTTTTTTCAGTTTTCTTGGGTCTTTTCTTGACTGGTGGGTCTTCATGTTCTCTCTGCTGAATTAGAACGATAGCAGACTTGAATGGTCTTTGTTAGATCATAACAACAGAGGTTTCAGATAATTTTAACTTCCTACATGGCCGTTACTGTGGAATTTACTGCATCTGATGTGTCATGAATATTATTGTATGCCCTGATAGCAGAAAGTACAGTTGTCTAAGTTGAACTTACCATAGCAATAGATGTTTGAATGATCACTGGTGCAGTAGCCTTACCTATATGGGGTTAAATCATGCCAAGGATATAACAGCCAGTCAGCTTCCAAAGCCTCAGAATACCTTCCCCATGTCCAAACTGTCAAGCAGCTAAAGCTGAGCTGATTAAAAGGAAAATTGGGTGCAAAGCCATTCAGAAGTTTCCTGCCAGCAGGAAATGGGAAGCTGAGCCCTGAAAGGACTATGCTAGGAACAATAAAAAAATAAATGTCCACAACCTGTCATAAAAAAACCACACCAAAAAAAAAACAAGGGGTGGAGGAGGCAGCAACTACTGCAGCAGTGATCATTCAAACATCTACTGTTATGGTAAATTCAGCTTATGCAATTGTACTGTGTCTATTATATTAGTCACTGCTGCAGTGGCCTTAGCTATATGGGTAGGTTGTCATAGCTAACTGCATTTGGGAGGTAGAAGGAGAATAGTGCGGTAACCCCTGGAAAATGATCCTAGCAAAGCTTGATCTGGCCATAGAAGAAATCAAACTTATAGCGCTTTGTAAAAGTATGTACAGAGAACCAAGTGGCAGCTTCTATAATTTTTCTAAAATCCAGCCCTTTCCAAAAATCCATAGATGAAGCCAAGGCCCTGGTAGAGTGGGCCTGCCTGGAATAGATTTGTTATTGTGAGTATAACAAAACGTAGTATTAGACAGCCATTTGGAAATAGTCTGTTTTAATGGGTCTATATTACATTATCGAAGTTTAAAAACTTCGAATCGGATATGGTCGACACCATATAATTGAAGTCTTGAAACATCAAAAATGTAATAAAGCACAACAACCTACAAAAAAAAAAAAACATTTAAATGCTCTAAGCAGGGGGGCAAGCCCCCTACACCCCCTACACTCCCGCTACTTAAATATACAAACTCCGAGATCGCACTACAGTGCAGAAAAGGGAAATCTTCCCTTTCCTTGCTGTACGGAGATCTCCGTTAAAAGATTTGAAGTTTCAAGACTTTGATCATATGGTGTCGACCATATCAGATTCGAAGTTTTGAAATTTCGATTTTCTTATATAGATCCGTTTTAACACAGGTTGTCCCTTCTTTTTACCTTCACAAGAAATAAACAATTGATCCAAAGATATGAGAGGTTTGGTTCTGTCCAGATAGTACCTTAGTTGTTTGAGGACATCCAAGGCATGGATTATCCTTTCTCCCTCATTTTTAGGTTCAGTAAAGAAAATGGGGAGATTGGTAGTTTGGCGTAAAGTAAACTTGGATAACACTTTAGGCATAAAAGAAGATTTTGTTCTTAAAGAAACCCTGTACCTATGGAAACTGAGATAGGGTTGACTCACCATAAGAGCTTGCAACTCAGATACCCATCTTACAGTGGTCTGAGGAATCACTAAAAATCTTTTCCATGTTAAGAACCTCAGGTCAGCCAGATTGGCTGGTTCTAATGAATCAAGTGTTAGCCTCTCTAGCACAAAATTAAGATCCTAAGGAGGGACCACCAGTTTACTTGGAGACCTCTTATACAAACCCCTTTCAAGGACATTTTGACATTAGACTGTCTTGAAAGAGGAGGATCCATGAGCAGACATGCTGAAATATCTGATAAATGAACCATGACAGGGAAATAAGAAAGGCCATAGGCTAGCAAATCACACAAATGTTATAAAAACAGAGAACAACTAGCCCTGAATGGGTGCTGATTATGTTGTTGGCAACAACTAGAAAACCTTTTCCATTTGCTAATATATGATTTTCTAGTAGCAGACTTTCTTGCTTCCATTAGTACCTACCACACGTCTGCAGTAAACAAGTGCCTAAAAAGAATTAAGGCCCTATCATCCACACAGTCAGTTGAAGATGATTGATGTAAGAGTGTATCAGACATGCCTGTTCTTGTGTGAGTAAATTCAGTCTGTGAGGAAGCATGTGGTAACTGCCCCTGACCATTTACTAAAGAAGGGAGAACCATGGTTGCCGAGGCCAGAAGAGTGTCTCCACATTGATCTTGGTGGATTCCTTCTGAATCATCAGAAGTAACCTGGGTATTAGTGGAAAGGGTTTAAAAGCATGCAGGAACATTCATGTCCAAAGAAAAGGCATCTGTCTTCCAGGCCTTCTTGCATAGAGTCATTAAACAGAATCTTGCTAGTCGATTGTTCAACTCCCCACAGATGGATCAAATCTTGGAAAATCCCCTGATCTAGTTTCCATTCATGAGGGTCTGCCCTGTTCCTGCTCAGGTTGTCTGCCAGACAGTTTTGCTCTGATGGAATGTAGGATACCTGTAGAGTGAGACTGTGCTGTGAAGCTGTATCCCACACTAACATCATGAGTCTGCAAGGGGGGTGTGATCTGGTTCCCCCTTACTTGCTGATGTACCACATGACTGTGGTATTGACTGAAACCACCTCACGAGGTCCCTGGGGCCAGAGATGGTTCAGAGAATTGAGTGTCTTGATCTCAGAGCAAGCATGCCATTGATATTTATATGATTGCATCTATCCTCAGTGTCCCACACCCCCTTGCACTTTTATTCCTCCTGAAACTACTGCAGCAAATTCCAAAGTGTCTGTAGTGACTGACTGCTTTGGAGCGGGGAGGAAAAAGGGGAAACCTGGGTTGAAGAATATCTGTTGTCTTCACCAAAAGTTATCTTTTCTGAGAAATCACAGCAGTAGGATATTAAAAGATAAAGGGTGTTGATGCTGGAACCAAAAAGATTTCAGATACCACTGTATCTTTCTCATGCAGAATTATTCCAGGAGTATCATGAGAATTACAGATGCCATGAGACCAAAATTCTGAGGTTTTCCCTCACAGTGACTGAAGTCTGATAGGAAAACCTTAGAAACAGATCTAACTCTAAATAAAAATTTATTTTCCCTTTTGGAAGAAAATCTGTTTGAACTGAGGTGTCTAGTTGACACCCCAGGAACACAATTCTCTGTGAGGGAGTCAAGAAAGACTTTTGAATGTTCTCTTGGAATGCCAGCTTATGTAAGAAACTTCTTACGCAATAGAGACATTCCTGACACTTTCAAAAAAACTCTGCAAAGATAAACAAGACATCTAAATGTGGAAAAAACGGGGATAACCTGCAGACCACAATGAGCTGTAACTGGAGCTGGACACTTTGTGAACACTCTTGGTACCATTGCTAGTCCAAAGGGAAATGCAGAGAATAGTGTGATTCAGACACACACAACCTTAAGAAATGTCTGAAGTCTGGATGAATAAAAGAACAGGTATTAACAAAAGTCTGATCTGGGGGAAGACGAATGACCCCTTGGAAAGGAGGAATTTTCTCCCACTGCATCTGCAACCTTAATGAATGATTTGCAGAACCCATTTGTCTGACATAATCTGTTGCCAAAGAGAAAAAAAATTTAAAAAAATCAGATTTTCCAGAAGAAGAAGAAGAAAGGGTCCAGAAGAAGAAGAAGAAAGGGGATAAGATGAGAAGGAGCCACATGGTCTCTTAAACAGTCATTCACAGTCATTCAGACCCTCCGGGCTGTCATTGGTTTTGGGAGTTTCAAGACTTCTCTTTGGAACCCCTTACCATTTCTTCTTAAATATCTGTTTCCCTGA
Source organism: Protopterus annectens (assembly GCF_019279795.1). Taxonomy (NCBI): domain Eukaryota; kingdom Metazoa; phylum Chordata; order Ceratodontiformes; family Protopteridae; genus Protopterus; species Protopterus annectens. Next base: position 1,136,022,526 of record NC_056745.1, read on the forward strand.
ATTTGTTGAGACTGTTTAATCTGTTTTTACCCAAATTGAATGAGGAGAAGACTTCCGAGATGGTTGCAGGACTTCCAAGATGGCTGCACATTGAGTAAAGGCTTAATTCTAGCTCTCCCACTGTGAAAACAGAAACTTAGCAGAGAAAGCCAATGACATAGATTTCTGGTTAAATTTCAGTAACTGGCTAGTAAGTGCACTGCCTGGCTGCCATGAAGAAAGAAATACAGAGGACCTCAAGGAAAATCAGCTACAAAGGGCAACAAATACACTGACTAGGAAAAGTACTGTAGCTGTTCAATGAAAAGCAGTGCAGGCTCCAGACATGACTTCCAGTAACCTAGAAGAAAGTATAAGGCAACTACACACAGACCTGACTAAAATAAATGAAACACTGATACAGTATATCAACTCAGACAATAAAAGGCTAGAAAAAAATGGAAGAAGCTTTAAACAGATATTCAGATAAGGTGATAAAACTGCAAAACTCAGAGGTCGAAATGAAGAAAAGGCTGGCTGAATATGAGACTGCACAAGAAGATGTTTCGAAATATAATAGAATTAGAGGACAGAGCACCTAGGGAAAACCTGAGATTTTCTGCTGTACCCGAGAAGCTGGAAGGAACAGATTGTATTAATTTTATGAAAGCGCAAATAAGAAACTGGACTGGTATTCCACAACAGGAATTGTTAATTGAAAGGGCATATCATGTATATGCTTAGATAACAACCTAGACCTTTAATGGTAAATATGCAATCTTACCAGCAGGAGTTGATTCTGACAAAACTGTGGCAGAAGGACAAAGTACTAAAAGTGGGAGATAGCAGAGTGTTTGTGGAGAATGACTACTCATTTTACACCAGTGAAAAGAGGAATACATTTATTCCATTATTCAGAGAATGTCAACAAGCAGATGTGAGATTCAAACTGCTGTACCCAACTATCTTCAAAATATTTTTCCATGAAGAAACAAAATCAGTTTTTGATGAAGTGCATGCTAAGGAAGAGTTGTGAAACAGAAGGATATTCTGTTTCTTGTTCTTCTGGTAATAAAGACCACAGAGAGACTGTGCCAGTGAAACCATTTCCAGGTTTGGGAGATGGAGATGAACAGAACTAGAACAAGAAAATCTAGAAATATTGGACTTTCTTGGACTTTGTTAAACTTGTAGGAGATTCTAAAGCATATGTCCTACTTCATGTCATTAACATTTGGTGAGTAAAATCAGTGACTTGAAAACTGACAAATGTTGGATTACAAAGCAATAATTATATTAGTGAAACATGACAGAACAAGAAAATCTGGAAATACTGGACTTCTTTGGAATTTGTTAAACTTGTAGGGGACTTTAAAGCATATGCCCTATTTCATATCATTAATGTTCAGAAAAATACTCAGGAGAGGGGTAAAGGAGGGAGAAAGTTAACTGTAAGTAAAACATTTTTTCTGAATAGTACTATTTAAATGATGCATGATTTTCTTTGCATGTTTTAAAGTAAAGTTTTTTTCCAGTTATTTTTAAGTGTAATGGGGATACTCATGTAAATAGGTGCTCCTGTTTTTTTTGTCTTTTTTTAATTTCTCCCTTCTTCTCTTTTTCTCCTTGTTCAGTTTAAGAAAAGTAGGTACTGCAATGTAAAAAAAAGACCTAGTTAAAAAAGCATGACAAAAGAAAAAATAGGGTGCTTGTCTCATTCTTTCATAGGGAAATAATTGGGTTAAGAGCATTAGCTTAATCTAGTAACAAGTTTTAAGAGAAAGCAAGTAAAAGAAAAGGAATATTGAATATTATAAGGCTTTTTTCTAGTAAACAGTTAGTTTATGTCTGCTTCTTGTGTGTCTAGCAGACAATCGGATAGAGAGACCTGGCTTGGAGAAAATGTTTTCTGAAAGCATTCAAGTGTTTTGCCAGCTGAGAGAGCTATAAAGATATGACAAAAACTAGAAAGCACTTAATAGAACCACAGGCTGTACCATGAGTCTTAGCATGAGTAACCTTTCTTTTAGGTCAGCTCAAGTTTGTGTGTGTGGTTGTCAGTTTGGAACATTTGTTCCTATTAGAAGGGTAAAACTTCAATATTTGAAGATGTACATACTGTAGTATTGTGTGTTATTATTGAGTTAATAGGTTTTAGGGGAGGTATTGTGTGTGCGTGTGTGTATATTTGTTTGTTCAATGAAAGAAAAAACTCTGTAAGATGCGACACAGGCTTAAATGGAGATGATAAGAAGCAACTATATAAAAGATTAACCTGCCAAGCAGTACATGCATGTAACACAGAAGCTGGAACTAGACTTTAACAAAAAAGTTGTTATACATAAAAGGTACGAATAATAATCTCTCAAGATTATGATGCTTTCTATAATATCTTTAAATGTTAATGGTCTGACAGATAAATACCAAAAAGAAAGAGTAGTGAACTATATTTAAAAATGTAGAGTGCAAATAGCTATGCTACAGGAGACACACTTGGAAAGAACTGAACATGTGAATTTGATAAAGAAAGGTTTTCAGGATGGTTATTCAGCACAATACCTACGGCAAAGGAAGAGAGGAGTACTTGTATTAATTGCAAGAGGAGCTCCAATAATATTAGAAGAGGACACAAAAGACAATAATGGTAGATTTGTAGTATTAAGGAACTACTGGCAAGGGAGGAGGTTTATGCTGGCATGTGTTTATATTCCACCGAAAATTGCTACAATGGAGCTTAAGAAATTTCTGGGAGAAATAATCATCTTTCAGTAAGGACTATTACTTATAGGTTGGGACTGGAATTTGATTTGCAACAATGAAAATGTGTCTGGGGGGCCCAGAAGGGAAAATACAACAAAGGAGGGTAGATTTTTAAAGAAATATATGAAAATATTTGACATGAACGATGTGAATTTAGTACTAGGAGTTCAGAATAAATTTACATATTTTTCCCTGAGATACAAAAACTGGGTGAGGCTACACAGAATTTACATTTGATAGGAACATGTGCATTTAATTGAAGGTACTGATATGCACCCAATGACTCTTTCAGATAATACACCAGTCATAACTAAAATAAAAACACAGGGCAATGAAATAAAAATGAAACACTTGTGCTTTCCTACCTATCTGTTGAAAAAAGAGGAATTTAAGGAATGAGTATTGGAAATTATTCAGGAACTATTAGAGAAGAGAGAAATCTGTTCAGAAAATATAGCTAGGGATAAAATTACAGTGAAGTTTAAGAAAGAGGATTGAAATAAAAGAAAGGGAGATAATGATTAAGAAGTAACGATAATTATTTAGGAGGACTGACAAATGTTAATGTATTGCAAAATAGGAGGATCTCACAGAACAAGAAGAGTAGCAACTACAGAATGCTAAACAGAAAATAAGGGATTACCTTGATAATATGCATGAGTTTAGAAAGATTGCTTTTAAGCAACTACTTTTTGATAATAACTCTAGAGTAGAAAAACTGTTGGCACAGCGACTCAGGCAACAGAAAATAGAAAGGGTTGTCACCAAGCTTAGGGAGCCTATAAGAAGGAAGATAACAAGGAATCCTATAGAAATATTAGAAATATTTTGGAAATTCTGTGAAAGTCTGTGTAAAGCAGAGATGTATGGAAATTAAGAAAAGGTACACATGGAAATGTTTATGGAAGAATTAAATATGCCAAAGTTAGCAGTAGAGGAGGCTCAATTACTAACATTAGAATAGCAGAAGGTGACATAAAAATGGTGATGTATAACCAATCTACAGGAAAGTCCCCAGGAATAGATGGTACTCCTGTGGCACTTTGGATGCTAGGAGGGAAAAACTGATAAAGATCTGGATGGTTTTGTTTAACAGTATTTTAAGATGAGAAGAAGTACCAACATATTAGAAGAAACAGTGGTAGCTGTAATACCTAAAGAGGGTAAAGATCCATCAGATCCAGCTTCATGCAGGCCCATTTCAATACCAATCCATGATTATAAAGTGTTTATGTCTATAATAGCTAAAAGAATGGCAAAAGTGATACCAACATTGATAGATCTGGATCAGTGTGATTTTGTGGAGGGAAGGCAAACATTTGACAACATTAACATATCACTGATGATCCACAGGGAAGCAGAATGTAAGAAAGTACCAATGTTGTCAGTGGGTCTTGATGCAGAGAAAACACTTGACAGAGTAAGATAGGACTTTATGAGCAGAGCAATGGAAGTTTTTGCATTTCCTGATAAAATTATAAGGTTGATTAGGGGGATATATGAGGGATCGGAGAAGAAAATTAAAGTGGGTGGGGTCCTCTCTGATAATCTCTGCTTGAGCAGAGGAGCCAGGCAGGGATGTCCTCTCTCCCCTTTATTTGCTTTATATAAAGAAAATAAGGGACTAAGAAATTCAAGGATATAATTGGTATGGTAGTCAAGAAAAGCTGGCTGTCTTTGCAGATGATGTTATTTTATATGGGACATAACCAGGAAGTGACATTGCAGTGTTGTGGAACACATTGAGGCAGTTTACATTTTTTTCAGGATACAAAATTTATAAAGCTAAAACAAAGGCAATAGTGGTAAATTATGTACCCACAGATGAATTGGTTCAGCAATAATCATACTTATAGGGACATGATAAAATGAAGTATTTAGGAGTATGGATTAAAAATGATTCTGGTGTGGCAGCTAAGGCTATGTGGGAAGAGACTTAAAAGACAATACAAAAACTGGGGAAATGGAAGCTGTGTTGTATGGATAGTGATAGTAAGATGCAAGCAGTTAAAATGTTTTTAGTCTCTTTAATCTTATACACAGGTTAGACATATTTTTATCAACCAGAGGAGAAGTTGTGGATAGCAATTAAAGAGCTGCAGGATTTTATCTGGGAAGGGAAGATGGCAATAGTCAAGTGGGAAAAGCTTATTCTTCCAATAGAACAGGGTGGATTGGGATTACCTGATTTGAACGGGTATTTCAGAGCAGCACAGTTAAGGCTCCTATACATAGCACATGCATAAAACCATAATTCAAAGTGAAAGGAGCTGATGATGAAATAGGGGGGTAGTGAGCTCAAGAAACAAAGAGAGACTGGGATTTTGGATGCAGGCCTTTATGTTATAATACATGAATATAAGAACTAAGCTATTATGGGAATGAAGAAAGGAGATTCTGCCAATAGGGATGGCTGTAATTAGGGATACAGACAATAGGCAAGAGTGGGTGGAATATATTGGAGAAAAGTGGCAAAGGAACCAAAGTATTGGGAGCAAATAACTAGACAGGGAATGGTAGTAGAATAGAAAGATGCCAATAACTTATTTGGACTGCAGGTTAGAGATTGTCTTCCTTATCAAGGATTGATATCAGAGTATAAGCAAAGAGAACGAAATGGGAGGGGGTCCTAAACAAAAGACCAGCACTGGTAGAGTTTCTAGTATAATCTAGAACAGTAGTTGCCATTAAGAAAAGAATAATTATTAGACCTTATAAAATATTGCATGATAACTATAAGAATCAATCAGAGGAGGTTAGAAAGGATTGGCAAGAGAGACTGGGCAAGCAATTCACAAAGGAACATTTGGGGGTATATGTATATCTCCCAAATATGCAACAAAGTCTAGAATATTTAGGATCTTTGCTTGGAAGTGTTTGCATAGGTATTTTTATACCGCAAGTAAAATCCAAAGAATTTTTCCTCAGGTAGACAGCAAATGTTGGAGTTGTGATGGAGAAGAAATAGGCAACTGGGAACATATTTTCTGGGAGTGTAATGAGTTGACAGACTTTAAAGATTCCCTGTAGACTGTTCTGTCAGAGATGCTGAGTGAGCAAATTGGTGTAACTATGGAAATGATTTTTGAGCTATTATACAGAATCGGAATTGCCTTGACATAGGAAGGCCTTGCTGACTAGAAAATGGAAATCAAAGTCTAAACCAACTTTACTAGAAGGAGTAACAGAGAAAACAACTGGAATTGGGATCTTTAGAAAAGGGTAGGAGCAAATTACATAAGAAAAAATTGGCAATTGTCTGATCAATACACATAGAGGAGGAATAAGGTTTAAAAGAAGGCAGGATTTGAATGAGCTGTGTAATGGCTGACTGACAATGACTGGATGTGTAATGTTGGCAGCTACAGTTGTGTTGGCATGGTTTGTAATGTATAATGTTTCCAGCTGAGATTGTGTCAGTATGCTTTGTTTTCATTTATATAAATATAAGATTACCTATGTCACACACGATAATTTAATAAAGATGTTTCTTGTTTTAAAAAAAATTGAATCAGGAGATAGAAAATGACTGACAAATCTTAGTGATTTCCTGGATCAGCTTCCCCTTTCATCACACTTTTGATCACCTATGCACATAGGGGTCAAACACTAAATCTCTGTCCAAGGGAGAATTTAAAATCTCATTTTTAACATCACCTGGGAGGTTCTGAGAATGCTGCCATGCAAACCGCCTTAAAACAGTACCAGTGGCCATAGCACTTGAAGAACTATCAACAAGCTCATTCCAACACTGAAAACAATGAGTGGTTGACCTGTGTAATAGAAAAAGCTTAAGTTATTTAAGCAAATCTTTCCTCACAAGACAAAACTGCAGATAAAACATTCGTCATACTTTCACAATTGGTCAATACAAAGTTGCAGAAGTATGCACTTCTTTCCCATACATATCAATAATTTTCACATCCTTATAAGAGAGCAGTATAGAAGTTAGTTAAGTGCTTAGCAGCAGTGGGATCAACTAAAGATATGACTTCTGAGTCAGGTTTGGGAATAGTGTATAAAATGTAAAAGACTAAGGAACTTTATACATCCTATGTGGTCTCACAGTTAAACTGTTTATGTAATAAATATGTCTTTTGCCTGTCAATGAGTTTTATTTCTTTTTTTTAAATATTTGTTAAAGTATCACATTTTAAGTTGCAACATAAGCTTTAATATACTATTAGAAATTAAAACAAAACATTATAACAATATCCATTATTATCATTATACAGTATACGTATGTTTTGTTTTTGACAATTTTCATTCACTACAACATTGCATAAATTGCTCGCATCTTACTTTCCCTTGAACCTTACTCCTGAGCATTGTTCTACATTAATTATTTCCACAAATTCCATTCATTTTTACCAACATTTCTAAAGATTCTCATGTTAAATTCATTTATCTCCTTTCCAATATTCATTACTTTCATTATAGTTGGTTTGGAATTTGATTTTCATTTTTCTATTAACTGATTTTTTTTCAGCCACTTATAGCATTATTCTACATAAGCCCTTACTGTGCCTAGACAATTCAGATCCTTCAACCCAGCCCAAAAGAATAATTCCCTTAGTTACTACCATTTTCTCCTCCAACATTTCTGTCAAAGTACTCTGTATAGATTTTATTTTAATCCACAAAGTCAATACATTCCCAAAAACATATCCCCAATTATGTATATCTTCCCCATTACACCTCCAGTATTTCTACCTTCGCTGTAAAATAGCTCTGCAAATATTTTCATTCAAAAATCCTAAACCTTCTGCACTTTCTTGCCTATTTGTTAATCTTGCAAATGCCTTCCCATTGTTCCTTTGTAAATGACTTTTCAGTTCTTTTTATCTAATGTTTTCTAACCTCCTATGATTATTATAGTTAACATGGAAATTTGTGTATGCCCTACTAATGATCCCCTTTTAACAGCATTGTCTGTTCTGAGCTCAACTATAAACTCTACCAAAGCTTGTCTTTTATTCAGTACTAACCTATCTCTTTATCTTTGCTTACATTGTTGTCAATGCCTGATAGGGATGGCAATCTCTAACCTGCAGTCCAATGCCCTTCTTAGCCTCATCCCACTCTGTTATACTTCCCTTCTGAGTTAATCTATTCCAAAACCTTAGTTCCTTTGATAATTTCCTCCAGTATATTCCAGCCCCTATTTGCCTATGTATACCTCTGCTTGCATTCATCCTTATTGGTAAAATCTCCTTTCTCCATTCCTGGGCTGGTTTAGTTCTTAGAATACTTTCTGCTACTTTATGAACATAATATTCTGCATGGTTGTTACTACTCTACGTACTTGCATTCAAAATTCTAGTCTCTGTCTTTATCTGTCACCCCCACACTCTTACACACACATTTCATAATCATCCTTCTGCATTTGGTTATTTTTTGATCATTTCTAAAGAGGTGAAACAGCCTTTGTTTTTTTGCATAAAGATGCATGCAGACACATTTTTATGCAAAAAACAAAGATAATTTCACCCCCTTAGATGTAATCTTTAAAGTACTCCTTCAAATCAGATAACCCTAAGCCACCTTGTTCTAGAAGGATAATCAACCTATCTTATACAACTCTTGCCTTTTTCCCTCACAAATAGATTTGTTCAACTCTTTTATTAATTGCCATCCACACCATTTGCTCAAGGTGATAAAAAGGCCTTACCTGTATATAAGACAAAAGGGACTAAAATATTTAATTTTTTTGTATTTTACTATCCATATCCATAATAAAGAACTTCCAGTTTCTTAAATTTTGTAATATCTCCTGTTTAGTCTCATCCCACATATCCTTAGCTGTGATATCAGAATTCATTTTAATCTGTCCATCTAAATACTTCATCTTATCTTATAGGTTCATAGGTAGGTACTAGGCTATTGCCCCTAGGGCCTATATAAGCCTCACCAAAAAGGTACCCTGGCTTTCGCCACCCAAGAAAATTATTTTCCTGTGCCCCTGTCAAGCAGAGCCACAGAAGTGACCCCAGGGTGAATTTCCTATTTCCCATCCAATCATCAAGATTTTTCTTGAAGAGTGCTAATGAGAAGCTCTGTTTGACATAGATAGGTAGTCTGTTCCAGAGTATGGGAAGTCTCTGGGACAGGAATCTATCCCTCCAGCATGTTCTGTTTATTGTGTTGATAAGGTTTAAGTCCCTAGAGCTTGTAGCTCAGAGCGATCGGGGTTTCTTTAAGTGGAGCATGTCCAACAGCTCTGGGTTTGACATAGCTTTGTATGTTAGGCAGAGATCGCCTCTGAGTAGGCGATATGCGACGGAGTAAAGCTTGAGTTTTTTGAGATGGTCTGCTTAGGGCATCTGTTTGAGGCCAGTAATCCTCTTTGTGAGGTATTTCTGTGGCCTTTCCAGTTGTTGTAGATGTCTTGTGAGGTACATACCAAAAGGGGCATTGTACTCTATAATGGGTCTAATGAGTGATGAGTAGAGGGGAACAATGACCTCTTTTTTTCTGGATGAGAAACCTTTTATGATGAGGTGAGCCACATAGAAGGATTTCCTGACCACTGTGGTGATGTGATTATCAAAGGAGAGACTACTGTCCACTTGTGTCCCAAGGTCTCTTATCACACTTTCAGTGTTAAGTAGACTACCGCCTATGTGGTAGTTCATGGGTACAGAGTTTTTACCAAAGGGGATGATAATGCACTTTTTGGCATTGAGCTTGAGGCCATGGCTTTGAGACCAGGCATCCGTCTCAGTGAGGCCCTTTTGTAGTATGTTCACATCGTTAGGAGTTTTGATTATGGCTCCTAGTTTGGAGTCATTTGCAAACATAGTTAGCCAAAGACCTTCTGTGTTAACCTGTACTTCAGAGAAGTAGATACTAAACAGGAGAGGACCCAGGACTGAACCCTGTGGTACTCTACTTGTCACTGGTCTGAAGTCGGATTTGGAGTCTGCTACTTTCACAGTGTGGGTTCTGTCAGTAAGCCAGTTGGCAACTCATCTTGTGACATGGGGATTTATACCTAGTTTAGTGACTTTATTTATAATTCCAGAGTGGGGGATGGTGCGAAAGCCTTGGTGAGATCTAGATAGGCTGTGTGAACAACCTTACCTGCATCTATGGCTTTGGTGACTGCTTCAAAGACATCTATCAGGTTTAGGAGACATGATCTGCCTTTTACAAACCCGAACTGTGTGGGGTCCAGAGTTTGGAGATTACCAATGTCTTTGTTTATGAGTTTCATGATGATCCATTCCATGGTCTTGCAGATCAGGCTCATCAGGCTAATGGAGCGGTAGTTCCTAGGGTCTGTCGTGGCTCCCTCTTTGTGGAGTGGAATAACCATCACAGTGTGCTATTCAATGGGCATAAAGCCAGAGGTGAGGCTATGATTGAACATGGTACTTAGGTTGGGTGCCAGTTCATTCTGTAGTTTGCGTAGAATGCAGCCTGGGATGTTGTCAGGTCCCATGGATGCTGTGTTCTTGGCTTTGGAGAGTGAGGTTTTTACCTGTGCAGCCATGATTACAGGAACTTTGCATTCTTACTCTATAGAGATGGGCCCTTTAGGGGGTGAGAGGGGGGTAAAGTTAGCACTGAACCTATCTGCCAGGATGTTGGCAATATCAGTTGGTTCTGTATATTTAGTGCCATAGTGCTGTAACTCAGAGCAGATTGCCATTGAGATTCTTGACATAGCTATAGAATTCTTTGTGGTTGTCTTTAGAATCAGTGGCAATTTTGTTTTCATAACCAGCTTTGGAGGATTTTATGAGGGCTCTCAGATTCTTACTGAGGCTGACCAGGGAATTCCTCCAATCATGGGATTTTACTCTTTTTTTGCAACAGTTTCTTTCTTCTGTTGTAGAGTTTGTTTATGGCAGAAGACCACCAGATTGGCTTCCTTTTTTGGAGGATAGCATCTTGGTTCTGTTAGGGATAGCACGACCCATGCACTTGTGTAAGTGATTATAAAGTGCATCTGTGTAGGATTCAGCAGTCGTACCTCTATTGTCCATCTGCATGGGTATCGTGAAGTTTGCCACTTCTGTCTTAAGAAGTGTGAAGTTGGCTTCGGAGAAATATTTTACGGTAGTTTCCCTAATGGGGGGTGGGATGTGGATGTCTAGTGTGATTAGCTTGTTGTCAGATCTGACCAATGAGGATTTGACCTCTGGTGTGGAACACCAGTCACCTATGTTGGTTATGACCAGGTCTAGGATATTGCTGCCCCGGTGGAGGTGTGGATATGTTGATCCAAGGCGTTGGAATTTATGAATTCCAGAAAACATTGAGCAAAAGAGTTGGTGCATGAGTAGTTTTCCCAGTTAATGGTGGGGTAGTTGAAATCACCCATTATTAAGGTGTTGGGTTGTACCCTAATATTATACTATATTATACATCTTGTACCCATAAATATAAATATTACTGAAACAGTTCATGAGGGAGTGCGAAGTTTACCAATATACATTTTATTTTACCTTTATTTATTTTATATCCTGAAAAGACTTGAAACTGTCTCAAAATGTTCCACAATACCAAAAACACAAATTCTGCTATTGCCCTGCTTATAAAATCCAAGTTGACTGTATCAAATGCTTTCTCTGCATCAAGACTCATCAACAATAGCAGTGTTTTTTTTTATACAGTGATTCCCTGTAGATCATTATTGTTCTGTTAATATTATAAAATGTTTGCCTGTATGACACAAAACCAGAATGATCCATATCTATCAATCTTGGTAACATCTTTGCCAGTCTCTTAGCTAATATACATGTAAACAATTTCTGGTTTAAAATCAAAATGGGTCTGTATGAAGCCACACCGAAGGGTCTTTACTCCCTTTTGGTGATACAACTACTACTGCTTTCACTCAAGATGCTGGTACTTTCCGACCTATTAAAATGTTGTTGAAAAAAGCTGTTTGTCACTTGTGCCGTCCTAACTTCCAGATTTTCAAAGGAATACCATCTTTTCTAGAGACTTCCATTTTAATTGATTATACATCACGGTTTTTATTTCACCACTTCCTATCTTAGCCTTAGTTATTAATTTTAAAGCTTAATGTTCCTCTAACCTTGCAATAATTACATTTTCCATAAATAATGCTATTTGTGGCTTCCCCATTCCTTTGCTTTATATAAATTATATAAACTATATGAAGTTTCATAAAGTTTCTGATTTATTTCTAATAACTCTATAAGATATTTACTATGTTTCTTCTCATAGGCTCCCTAAGTTTGGCTACAACTATTTCTGCTTTCTATTGTCTAAGTCATTATTTTTTGCAGTCAAGAGTTGTTATCAAGAAATAGTTGTTTAAAAAACAACCTTTCTAAACATATGCTTGTTGTCCGTGTACTTCCTTATTTTTCCTTAAGCTCTCTGCATTTGTTCCTCTACTTATTCTTTGAGATTTCCCTTCTTTTGTAGTATATTATCTTTTGTTAACCCCATCCAAACAATTTATATTTCTTCTTTCCCAGATTTCTTTCTGTTTTATTTTTGCTATGTTTTTAAAATCAAAACAGCAAAAAATCAGCTTCGTATCATCACGGAAATAAATACATTAAAAAGTTTAATGAAGAACAAATACAAGCTATAACAAGCTTTCACCAAGTGGTTTAATCAGATAAACACTATTTTAAAACACAGCCATTACTGTGTAACAAACATAGAAATCATGTGATTAAAATCAGAACCATTCAATGGACCATTCAATTGTCAAACCAAATTCAAATTTATATGCAACATCCATCTTTAACATACTTATAAAATAATTATTGAATTCACATAAACAGTTGTTTGTGTTTAAGAATATGTTTTATACTTACTACATCCTTTATTCCTGGATTTTTATCCATCCCAAGTGACTAATTCAGTGATATTCAGCCTGTTCTGCTCTATTTGCTATGTCACCCCCTCTTTCATTATCTAAAATTAATGCAATACCATAAATTTAAATATATGTTTATTGTCATATTTTCTAAGTGTTTATAAAGTGCATTTGAGTCAAAGCTTTAAATGAAATGTACTTGCTCCTGTGAAATGCATTTTTAGCTAATCTAGCCCAATTATTGTATCTTTGGGAATAATAAGTAAATTCTACTTCAGTTCCTGCTAATGAATTCACATCTTCCATACCAAATACTGTCATATATTTATTTAAAAATCTGCAATGTCATGTTATTTTTCCCCCTTCTAGGTCCTCCTGATGCATCTTCACTATAGTGAAACAGGTTCTAGTTCCCACCTATAAATAATATGACCTGCTGAAAACATTAATTCTCCTCAATTTTTGTAAGATCTATAACAGTAGTTTTAAGTGAAATATAAATACATGCCAGTAGCAGCTTGGTACGACAAATTTATCATTATTGATCTTTTTTATTCTATCACTACTGGGGCTATTTCACAATCAGTACTACTGTTCCCATTTTCCTTATACACTGATATTCCACCAAATTTCCATCCTGAAATTTTTTATTTGTCAAATTCACATGACCATTTCTATCCAAATGTGTATCCTTTAACATTATTTGCACCCTGAACTTCCTGATTTAATTCAGTCTTTGCTTTTGTTTCTACATGTAAGACCATTTACATTTCATACTAATACCAACAAAGCAGCCGTATGCAGTTGTTTCTCTTGTCTATTTAAACCCATGTCATGTGCTCAAATCAATTCTGCTTCAATAAAAACACCCAAAAAACAAAAGACTAAGTACATTTTTTAAATTTTACTCACTTAATGTACAGTAAACACACAAAACTATATTCACTTTACAAAAATGAAATCTACCGCTCCAAAAATGAAAAGTGGCTCCAAATCGATGGGTACACCCGTAGATGTTACCTATTCTAAAGTTAAGGTCAGCCATGCTAGTGCACATTCTAGATCCAATGGTCCTTCTTTTTATTTATTTAACATTTGTTTACAAGGACAGTCTGACTTGGAACTAAGCCAATTTTCAGTGGAGGCCCAGGGAGAAATGCTCTAGACACATGTCTTTGTAATGTGGGAGAAAACCAGAGCACCCGGAGGAAACCCACACGAATACAGGGAGGACATGCAGACTCCGCACAGAAGGCACCCCAGCTGTGACTCGAACTGGAGAACCTCTTGCTGTGAGGTGACAATGTAACCACTGCACCACTGCCCCATCCAACCTTTTGAGATTGCTATCTGTTCGTATTTCGGTTCTTCTCTTCGATATGATAAACAGTTTGCATGCTTTCAGTAAACATTAACCGTAAGAAAAAAAAAACACTGGATAAACTTAAGCACATAAACTAAATTATGCATTATTATATTTAATGCATTAAAGCACTAAGGCTGTTAGGGAGTCAGTTGCTTGTATAAGTATTCACTTTCACAGTTTTAAAGTTAATTTCTTACTTTACTTTTTATTTTCACTAAACTGCTTACCAATGTCCCTTTAAAATCGCATTGGATTTTCCAGAAAAGGTCACTCAGACCATACCAGCTAGACCTCTCAAAACAAATTGTTCATGCTTGTCGGATGCTTATTTTCAGCCAAAAGCTGGTGCTACTGGAGAAACCCAGTTAGTTACTTTGCATATGCACGAAAGAACTAACTTATCATGCTTTTCATCAATTTCTCATGTTTTAAGTCTTTTTACTTAAAAAAATGTCTGTAGGACAGTTTAAAACTTTGAGGGAGAGCCAAAAATAGCTGTACCTCTCTCAGTAACCATTTCTGATTAACACAGTGCTGTAAAACGAGCTAAAGCTCTGTGGTAGGCTATTTCTGTGGCCTACCTCAAATTCTAATGAGACATCCTGGGGGAGTGGCCTATGCTAATTAGCCATGTGCTCTACCCTGGAACTGCATGTGTAAGTTAGCTCTTTTGGCCGTGTTAATGAAACCATGCAAAGGTTTGCATTCATCCTTTGCTTTCAGTAGTAAGATCATGTTAGAGGTAAGTGCCAGGGAGTTTAACAGACAGGTACAGGTGATATGTATGGTTGTGTGTGCGTGTGTGTGTGTGTGTGTGTGTGTGTGTGTGTGTGTGTGTGTGTGTGTGTGTGTGTGTGTGTGTGTTGTGTCTCTCTGGCTGTGTGTGACTGCATGCAAAGGGATGAGTGGTTTAAAGTGAGTGTGTGTGACTGTGTGTCTGCCAGGGTGGTCATAGTAGGGAGTTAGTTAAAGAATAGATAAGGTAGGTGCATGTGTGTGTGTGTGTGTGTGTATGGATGAGTGGTGAGTGTGACCATTAGTGCAATCAGGTAAAGGGGGTTATGTGTCTGCATGAATGTGTGTGTGGGGGGTATCATACCTCTAAAAATCATCTAGACAAATGAGTAAATCCTGCAATACTGGGGGCATAGACACCAGGGATATCTAATAGTTAAATGAACAGGATATTTGCAGAATGAAAGACCTGTGGGTAGGGGAGACAGTAGACACCTGGGATGTGTAAAGGTTAACAGATCAACACTTATGTAGCATGACAAAAGTGTGGGGGAGTTCTAGACACCAGAGCTATATAAAAGTAAGCACTGAACCCTGTATTCCAGGCACAAAACCTAACACTGGACTCTAGGGATACTCTTTAAAATATTACCTTAAGTCACTCACAAAATAAAATTAAAAGTAAAAAGGGAGTGGAAATTTCGAACATGCCCCATTGGCGCAAAATATTTTTGTTTTGTTTTGTTTTTGTTTTTCTGTCACATAAGCATTTTCCTTTGGAACAATGGAAAATGTTTCACCTGTAAATAAACTTATTGGGCTGTGTTATTATCAGAAAAATGAGAAACAACGTTCCATTCAGCTTGCTGGCTCACTGTTTGTTAACAAAACTTTTGTATTTCCTCTATAGTCTGTTCTGTTTTCACAGATGTATTTGATTCTACAAGAAAAAATAATACTCAAAAGACAGCTAGATATAGCAATTTGCATCCCACACCTGCCTCTTGACATCTCCTGACTGCTGGAATAAGCTAATTTTTCTTTTTCTTAGTGTAGAGTATGTAATAATTTTCCACAAACACTCTAATGTCTCAAATTTTTAACATTTTTTTCTACTTCCACAGTTTTGTCAGCTCTTTCTAATAGCATTGTACCTTTACTAATGTAATTCTTTCTTGCTTTCTGATGGCCAGACTTAGATTCATAGATTCATAGATTAGTACTAAGCTAACTGCCCTTGCGGGCCATTGTAAGCCTAGCCAATTATCCCTTGTGAGACTCAAACCCTGCACCTTGTGTTTGTAAGGCAAACACCTTACCCATTAGACCACCCTCCCAACCCATACAACCCAACCAACTTGGACCATACATATGTTGTTCCAACTCAATTAACAAATATTGCTGTAGAACATCAGTCCAATTGCATATTTATCATTTCATCAAATTAATACAGTTCATTCCTCCCAGTTTCTCTGTTACAGTAAACGCTTCAGGTTTTCTGTGTGTCCTGTGTCTTCTAAATGTATACATTTGTCTGTGTTAATCTCAGTGTGTCCTTATATATGCCTGCTCCTATGTGCATATCCATGTGTCCTTCTGCAAAGTTGTGTATACATTGTTTCTGTGCATGTCCAAGTGGTCTTGTGCTCATGTAGATATTTGTTTGTGTGCGTGTACATGGGGTTTTGAGCATGTATGTGTAAGATGTGTCTGTGTGCATGTCCATGAAGTTCTGTACATTTATGTACATGTGTCTCTATAATGTATCCATGTGTATGTGTGGTTGTCAACTTGTCTTCTGTGTATGTGTGTGGGGCTGTGTATGAAAGGGAGAAGTCATAGCAGGCTTCATGTGAATTGCAGAGAAACCACATGGGTTTCAGCTGTAGCTCCTTCCTGACGATGAACAGTGTTGTCAGAGAGTTTGTGCATGCACGCCTGTGCATGTGAATGTGTAATATGTGTGTGTGTTTTTCATGCATGTGAGCTATAGACAAATCACAGCAGCCTCAACTGTATCCTGTAGCTGCTCTCAAACGATAGTATTAAACAAGTGGAAGTTTACATCTATAGTGCAGGTCTAAACAGCTTTTGTTTTGCTTGTATGCTTTGTAACTTTTCTAATGACTTCCTGGATACAGTCAGTGTATTAAACTAATTTAAATAAGGTTGAGTATATGCATCACAGCTTTGTTTACATATGTGATGTCCTTCTTTTTATTCCATTGCAGGAAGAGTCGGATTGTGGAAAGATATCTTCACTGTGTCAATGAATGAGAAGTTTGATGCTGTGTTTAAGCAGAAGATGGGAAAATCTGATCTTACATTTGACTTCAGCTTATAGGCAATGCATGCATTATTACAGTTATACTGTTGAAATATTATCTTAATCTTCTTCATGTACCTATTCACAGCCCACTGGATGAATCATGTATTCTGTGTAATAACAATCAAGTAAATTAATCTCTACTGTTTACCTATTACCATTTACAGGTTTTATTCACATAAAGTTTAATAGAAACAGTCAAAAAGAAACAAAGCTCACCTGACATAGAATGTATCCTTGTAACTTAAGCATTGTGTGGTACACTGTAAGATATGTAATCAGTTAAGCAGTGTGTGTTTTTAGCCCAAGGCTAAGATTTTTATAGATATTCACATATATATATAAAAAGAACTTGAAGACAACCAAAAATGATTAATAAACAAGGGGTAAAAATCAGCCCCACTTTCTTAGCAGTATCTCAGGGTTTAATCCTTGTATTTGTTGTGTCTTGTAGCTGAGGATGTGTATGTTTTAACAATCTGGTTCCACAGAGTGCTAAAGTGTTTAGCCATGGAGCAATCCCTTTGCTTCATACCCATACAGTATGGCCTACTCCTGTGAACTGACACAGCTACTGCACTCAAATAAAGATCAGCAAACTGCAAACTTCAACAGTCCGTTGTGATTTTTAAAGCACTGATTTGTACTGATATCTGGACATGGTGTGATGGTTGTAGATTAGACAAATGCTGGCTATTACTGATTTATAAATACTTACCTTACACTTAAGTAATTTCTTACAAATATTTGTATTGCACCTTGGGTTTGTGTTTTGAATTGATGTTGTTGAATTGAAGATAAAAGACCTGAATTGGTGAGACACTACTGTAAACTACATTCTGTAAATATAGCACTTGTCCAGAGTGTTCCACAAGCAGACTGTGTACTGAGAATCGTAGAAAATAGTGTAGTTATTTTAAAATTGCCTTTTGAGTTCATTCATGGAAACAAGATGATGACTTCTATAAGACACACTCTGTCGGCAAGTTTAAGTTGCACATTTGGCCACCGAGTGTAAGGTTTCCAAGTAGTTTTCACTGTGAGACTGCACTCAGCCTTCTTTCCCTATCACAAACACACACACACACACACACACACACACACACACACACACACACACACACACACACACACACACACACACACACACACACACACACACACACACACACCAGGAGCGGCTTTAGCTCAACTGGTACCCTAGGCAAAAGGGCTCCATGGCGCCCCCTACCACATCACCTGGTGCCCCCATCCTGGTCTACCTACACAAAATAAATACTGGAGAAGCGCTCCTGCTAGAGTGGCGCCCTAGATGGCCACCTAGTTGGCCTATACCTAAGGCCGGCTATGACACACACACACACACACACACACACACACACACACACACACACACACACACACACACACACAGGCATGGCATAAAAGTGTGTAGGCATTGATCAAGGAAGATGTACTAAAACAAACATTCACACTCCTTATTTTCATCTTGCTAATTGCCTTTAGAGTTGGTTTCAATATGCAGAATAAGACCTGCAGTTTGCAGCTATGAACATCGATATTTGTGTGTGTGTGTGTGTGTGTGTGTGTGTGTGTGTGTGTGTGTGTGTACAATTATATATATATATATATATATATATATATATATATATGTATATAGGTTTACTTCTAAATCCCGTAGCCTATATGCCTGAGTGCGAAAATCCTGAGACAAAAATCACAAAACGTCAGAAACCCAAAAGTCGAATTTTTAACATGGTAAGTGAACACTTGGACAACTGTAAATGGAACTCAAACCGAGGCCAGCATGCCCTGTTCCCACTGTAATGTGATCCTGGAGTTGGTATATTTAGTTAGGAAGGGTGTGGGTGGCATAGCCCCACACCTAGGTGGGTTTTACATACCTCGGCATGTTTGCATAAACTTATACAGAAGTCAGAAAAGTGTTTATATACATGCATGTACACACTCGTATGATATATATATAGATACAGATATAGATATGTGGGTGTGGTTGCAGGTACTTATTTCGAACATTTAGAATATAGGTTCATAGGTGTGTAGTAGTAGGCTAATGGCCCTGGAGCCTTTACAAGCCTAGCCCATAGGATTACCTTGGCATCGTGCCACCCAACCTTAGTTCCCAGTGCCTCTGTTGAGTAAAGCCACTGGAGTGATCCCTGGGGTGAATTTTCTGTTTCCCATCCACTCATCAAGATTTCTGTTGAAGAGCGCCAGTGAGGTCCTCTGATTGACATGTATGTGAAGTCTGTTCCATAGCATGGGCAGTATCTGGATTATGAACCTGTCCCTCCAACATGTTCTGTTGATTGTGGTAATGAGATTGAGGTCTCTGGAGCATCTGGTGTGGAGGGATTTTTTTAGATGTAGCATTTCTAACAGAGCTGGGTCAGACGTGGCTTTGTAAGTCAAGCAGAGATTGCCTCTAAATAGGCGATATGAGACAGAGAATAGTTGGAGTTTTTTTAGTCTGTCCATATAGGACAAATGTTTAAGGCCTAGGATCCCCTTTGTAGGTACTTTTGTGGCCTCTCCAGTTGTTGCAGGTGTTTAGTGAGGTACATGCCAAATAGGGCATTATACTCAATGATTGGCCTAATGAAGGAAGAGTAGAGGGAGACAATGACCTCCTTCTTCCTGGATGCAAAACCATTAGTAATGATATGTGCCACATAGAAGGACTTTCTGACCACAGTGCCAATGTGGTGGTCAAAAGAGAAGTTGCTGTCAACCTGTTATCCCAGATCTCTTATAACGCCTTCTGTGTACAGTGGACTACCATTGATGTGGTAACTCATGGGAACCGGGTTTTTTCCAAAGGGGATGACGACACATTTTTTGGCATTCCGCTTAAGGCCATTGTTCTGACACCAGTTGTTGGTCTCAGTGAGGCCTTTCTGTAGGATGTCAACATCACTTTGGGAGTTAATAATAGCTCCCAACTTGCAATTATCTGCAAACTTTGTCAGCCAGAGTCCCTTCATGTTGGCCTGGAATTCAGAGAAGTAGATACCAAACAGGAGAGGACCCAGGACTGAACCCTGTGGGACTCCATTCGTGACTGGTCGGCAGTCTGACTTGAAGTCAGCTACTTTCACACTGTGGGTTCTACCTGTGAGCCAGTTTGCAACCCACCTAGTGATATAGAGGTTGATGCCTAGCTTAGTGAGTTTTTCTGTGATTCCTGAGTGGGGAATGGTGTCAAAGGCCTTGGCCAGATCACGGTAGGCTGTATGAACCACCTTGTCTTTATCCACAGCTCTGGTGACTGACTCAAAGAAGTTGACTAAGTTGAGAAGGCATGATCTACCCTTCACAAAACCAAACTGTATGGGATCCAGAGTTTGGAGATTTCTTATATCCTTGTTTATTAGGTCCACGATGATGTATTCCATACTTTTGCATATTAGACTTGTCAGGCTAAGGGGGCGATAGTTCCCAGGGTCTGTAGTCGCTCCTCCTTTGTGGAGAGGGATGACTGTAGCAGTGCGCCATTCGGTAGGGACAAAGCCTGAGGTGAGGCTGTGATTGAACAGAACACACAGGTGAGGTGCCAGTTCACTCTGTAGTTCATGTAGAACACAGCCAGGGATATTGTCAGGTCCCATAGAAGCTGTATTCTTGACCTTGGACAGTGCTTTTTTAACCTGTGCAGCAGTAATACTGGGTGCCTGGCAATCTACTGGTATTGTGACTGGTCCTTTGGGGAGGGGAGGGGTAAAGTTGGCACTGAATCTGTCGGCCAGTATATTGTCAATATCTGTTGGCTCGGTATAGGAGGTACCATTGTGCAGTAGCTCAGAGCAAATCTGGGTACTGCCATGGAGATTCTTTACATAAATATAGAAGGCCTTGCTGTTGTCTTTACTACCTGCTGCAATTCTGTTTTCATAGCTAGCTTTAGAGGATTTGATGAGGGATCTCAACTTTTTGTTGAGGCTAATAAGGGAGTTTTGCCAGTCTTGGGACTTCACCTTCTTCTGCATCAGTTTCCTCCTTCTGTTGTAGAGGTTGCTTATGGCAGGGAACCACCAGATTGGCTTCCTTTTTTTGGAGGAGAGCATCTTGGTTCTATTGTGTATGACGAGATCCATGTATTTGTGTATGTGTTCGTACAGTGCATTGGTGTATGGTTCAGCGGTGATGCAACTAATCTCCATTTGCATGGGTGCCATGAAGTTAGCCACCACTGTTTTTAGGAGCCCAAAGTTAGCTTTGGAGAAGTTTTTCATGATGGTTACCTTTGCGGGGGGGATGTAGATTTCCAAGGTGATTAGGATTAGTTTGTGGTCGAATCTAACCAGGGAGGAGTTGCCTATTGCTGTAGATCAGTGGTTGCCCATGTTAGTAATGACCAGGTTAAGGATGTTGCTACCTCTAGTATGGGGAAGAACAAGCTGGTCCAGGGCATTGGAATTAATGAATTCTAGGAAACGTTGGGCAAGTGTATTGGTACGAGTAATTTTCCCAGTTAATGGAGAGGTAGTTGAAGTCGTCCAGTACGAGAGCATTAGGTTAGACCTTAATATTCTCCAGGGTGCTTAGGAACATGGAGTGTGAGTCTTGGGACATGGTTGGGGACCTATGGCAGGCTACGACCTGAATCGCTGTCTTACCCAGTGTTAGCTGCACCTGAAGTATCTCAGATGTGTTATGTTGGGCTACCAGTCTCGAGGTGTGCGCATCCTTTATGAATATGGAAACACCACCACCTTTGGAGCTTCGGTCCAAGTTCTGGGGCCTAAAGGTGTGGAATGAGTTATAGCCTGGTAGTGCAGGAGTGCTTTCTGCTGCCTTGAACCAGGTCTCTGTTATCGCACAAATGTTGATGTTCTCCATTTTAAGGTGTGATTCGAACGAGTGCATTTTGAGATTTAGACTTCTAGCATTGAACAGCATGACCCTCAGATTGCATTTGTTTGTAGCTGTTACAGTGGTAATTTGGTCTTTGGAACACCGGCTAAAAGCACTATAGGGGTGGCAAGAGCCTTGGCCAGTGTCTGGAAATCCAAGGGTGAGATGCAGGCCATCTCTGGCAAAGCATCGAGGTCTGTCTGTCATGTCATCCCAGGCAGACCGATATTGTATCTCTCTAGAATGACACCAGAAACTTAGGCAATTGTTAAAATCAATAATTTTCTGCTTGTACTGTGGTATCATTCTGGGTGATGGTAGGATGCTGCTCAGGGCTAGGGTCATACTCGCCTGGGCTACATAATCTGAGAGCTCCTCTATGTCTCTTTTCATGTAGTCCAGGGAGGTATGTCTCATATTTGTACCTGTTGTTGAGGAACCTGAGTGCGTGCGTTATGTGGCAGATCCTAGCACCTGACAGGCAGCTGACTGTTACTTTCTCCTTATTCAACCTGGTGAGTGGGACATCAGTGTGCCTCAGTATTGAGTCACCTTTGACTAGTGTTGGGCATGCTGTTTTGCCTTAGGGGCTTTGGTTGAGTGGCATGCTGTTTAGGAGAGATATGTGTCTCGTGATTAGTGTTGTGTTGTGGTGGCCAAGTGCGTTTCTGCCTTGGATGTCTCTGCTGTTTGGGTAGATTTTTATTGAGATCCTCCACAAAGGTGGGTGTGCGGTTTGTGTTTTTATGTGAAGGCAGTGCTGGCGTGTGTTCTGGAGGGCTATATGTTCCATGTGGTGTGGTGCAAGTGTTGACCTTCTCCTCTTGACCAGCTATTCCGGTCTTGGCTGGAGAGTGCGTGGCTTCCAGTTTGGATATATAAGTGCATCTCTCACAAGTCTGAGTGTTGGGAAGAAAGAGGAGAGGGTTGTCAGTGTACATGAGGCAGTTGCTACATTGCCTCAGGATGCCCAAGTTCACCAGATTAATAGGAGAAAGCACAGGGAACTGACCTTTGGACATGCCTGGAGGGGTGGGCATTAATAATAAGGTTGTATATGTTTCCTTGTAGAACGTTTAGTGCTGCTAGCACTTTTGTGTGCTACAATAATTGCTACAAGAAGTCTGGTAAAGTGCTAGATTAATAAGCTAGTAAAAGTGCAAGAGAGGAGAGAACTAGTAGATCTAAGGGGAAAATTGAAGAACAGACTTTGACACTGCTCAGAAGCTTACAAAGAGTCCTAGATAAAGCAAATCTGCATCTGGACTAAACTAGTTACAGGAAAGGTGGGAAACAAGCACAACATGGACTTTTAAACCAGAAAGTTGAAAGAGATGGAACAACTGTCCAAACAGCCAATAAACTACAATTTCTGGGTGAGAAACCGCTCCTCCTGTGGTAGATAAGCTACCTAGTGCTTACCACTCCCACTGATAAGCTAGAAGGCTTCCCTCCAACACAGAAAGGCTTGGTGGGCTCAGAAGCTTACATACAGTCCTGGCTACAGCAAATCTGTATCTGGACAGGGGGGGGGGTGCAAACACTGGCTTTTAAACCAGAAAGTTAAAAGAGATGGTAAAACTTCCCAAACGGCCAATATACTACAATGTCTGGGCCAGAAACCACTCCTGTTATGGTAGATAGGCTTACCTAGTACTTGCCACTCCCACCAATATGCTAGAAGGGTTCCCTCCAACACAGAAAGGGCTTGGGGAGCTCAGAAGCTTACAAGCAGTTCTGGATACAGCAAATCTGTATCTGAACTAGACTAGTTACAGGAAAGGCAGGAAACAAGCTTAGAATTTTTATTTTTTTATTTTATTTTTTTACAGAAAATCAGCTAAAACAGCTGTAAAACAATTCAAGTGTAGTGCAAGCTAGCACACTTCAGTGTATAGCAGTATTAAACAAATACAGTTTAAATAAATGCAATTTATTCAAAATGTATTCTGAACTAAATTCAGTTATTATTTTATTCAACTCTGAACAGGTAAAAAGTGTCAAAAATATATGTATCAGCTGAGAAGCACACTCAGTCAGAACACAAGGAGATTGTATCAAAGTTTTTTTTTTGTTTTTTTTTTTAGTAAAGTGGAAAGGGAGAAAGGAGGAGCAGAAGATAATTCAAGGTTAAAAAAAACTAAGTGGGTTGGCCTTCTCAAATGTTCTCTCTGTATTAGGTAGAATGAGCTAATGACACTAGACTGGGAGGAGTCTCCCAGATCAAATTTACAGTAGGGGCAGGCAACTGAAAAGCCACCAAGTATTATATGATACACTCCTTGGCAGGAAATCAGAAAATCAAACACAAACAGATGTTTAACAAGTGGAGAAAATTTCCAGTTAATACCTCACACACAGTGAAACTAGCTAGAAAAGATTTACAAACAGTGTGTGTCTTTTTGGCTTTTCCCGGTTAGGGGACACCACAGTGGAACTCCGGTCTGCTAATGATTGACAGTTGATTTTTACATGCCGAGTTGCCAGCCATGACGCGCAACCTTCAACGAAGGTACACCCATTCACGCATGTCTCCACGCAGAAGACGCTCTAGCTGAGAATCGAACCGGACAGTGTCTTACAGTGAGGCGACAATGCTACCGCAGCACAGTGTGACAGTAAAAACCTTATTTATCAGACCCTTTGAGGCAGAAAATTTTGTACTACTGTGCAGATTAGTTTATAGCTATAAAATACAGTAAAAAAGTATGCAGTAGACAATAAAAGTGATATAAATATTTATAAGCAATAACTAGTAAAAAAATAAACAAAAATACAGGATACTTAAAGTTATATATCACAGATCAGAGTTTTGCTCAGTGCCGTTCCTCCGGTTAGCTCTGTGTAAAATGGCAAAAGCACTCACAAGGTAACCTCTCAAGTAACAGAAAGTTGAAACTTGAAACAACTTTAAAAAAAGCTTGAAAGAACCAATGAGGTACTTACTCTAAGCCATAGTCCAGGTAACCCCAATCAGCCAATGACCATAATCATTACACTCTCACTGAAATGCAAAATGGTTTCTGCTAAACTAAGATGGCCTGGAACATGTGCTCAGACACACAGCCTCTGCAAACAACCAACTAGGCCGAGAACACAAGCCTGAATACTGACAATGCTCCAGCTACTACCTAACACTACTTAGGCAGAAAACACTACTGCCAACATCTTTGTGTGCAAGATCACTGTACAGAGGGAGTGGGAATTTCCTTTTCCCTACTGTAGTGCAATCTTAGAGTTTATTTATTTTATTTGTTTGTTTACCGGGATAATAAACTGACCAGTATAAACCATTTGCAGACATAGCCCTGGTGAGGAGATTCACAAAAAAAGAAAACAGAACAAAGTTACAAGCACACTGTAATCACAGAACGCAGATAATCCCATAGACAATTGATACAATATGTTAGTAATATTAGCAGAAATCAAACGCAAATTAATTTTAGTAGTAAATATGAGAGTTGGTATATATAAGTTGCAGAGGGTGTGGAGGTGTGGGTTGCCCCTCATAAAATAAATTGTTAAGGGGTATTGTTTGTTTTTCAATTTATGGATGTTTGATCTTTTTAGATTATTTTGGGTATGGAATTTTTGTTTTATGAAATTTCCTTATATAACCATCTGTGTTGCAATTAGGGATCCATCCATCTGTACCACAAAATTGACTAGGAAGTCTAGAATACTCATGTGTCAACATCAGTCAATGCTGAATTATTGACTGGTCATAAGAAATCAGTGCTTAAAATATCCAAACATGATTTGTTCAGGTCAGATATCTGGAATGACATTTGCTTTTTTATTATGTCAGTTGGCTAATCAGTCAGGTAGCATGTTTTCTTTCATATATCCACACATTAGAACTAGATCTCAGACAAAGAGGGCTGACCTTTGCCATCTTAACATGACTTTCCCTTAACTGCATTCAAGGGTTATCTTGAGATGTAATTATATTTGTTTTCACTCTCCCTTATTTCTATATAACTTTAAAACGCTACAGCCTTTAGTGTTCACATATCAGTCCTAAGAGTAATCCTAGACTTTGAGTTATTAAATATTGTTTCAGTTGGTTTGTGATATATTATTAATCTAAAGTCTGTTCTAAATGTATATGGAAATAGTCATAAGTCCAGAGTACAAATGCCTATTTCCCTGTTTGAGAGCATCTTTTCTTTAAAACAGTTAATGATCTGCTGGCATGTTATCACTTTCTGTCCGCTATGATTGTTCAGTTTTTTGAAACACATTCTGTTTGGAGACTGGAGACAACCGTATAAACCACAGCATCAGATTGTTGAATTCTCTCTCTGTGAACATTTATGTTGACCCTCATTTCCTCTCTCACCCTGCTTTGATGATACCTTTTATTACACTGAGCTAGCTTTATCTAGAGTCACCTGAAGTGTCCCCATTCTTATGTATTTAATCTTTTTTTTATCTTTTTCATTGGATCAGCCCTTCCTGCAACCTCCAAAGGGAAAGAATGAGGCAGGACCTGCTCTGTTTGTTAATGGCAGCAGATTTTGTTATTGCAAGTGACCCTGTACATCAACTAGGCAAGCTTCCTTGATGGTATCTACATGGAAATCTGCATCTGGTGTGGTACATGGTGATTGAGTATTCTTCAAGTAATAACTACCCATGGAAATTTACTGTTACGATATGCCACTTATCAGTTTTCTTTTACTATGGCTTATGATTTAAATACAGATTTAGACTTGACTTCATTTTTCTCTTAACTACAGTTATAGTGTTAGATCAAGCCCTCCCTAGTAAAGAAATCACAAGCATTGTATTGAGGAAGACTGTGATGAGGATAACAATAACTATATAACAGTGAGAATGGACTTGCTTAGCAGTGTGAGATGTGTTTACATTAATTCTGCAGGCATTTCATTTTCTATTGTACTCATTTGCATGGAAATAAATATACAAGTGCATAATGCACTATCTGTGTCGTAAAGATTAAAGTTTGAGCACTGGCAGGTTGACATTTCATAGTTTCAGTGTCTTTTATCCTTCAACAATGTGTCCATCTGAATCTCTTTTTGCACACCTTGACTTTCTGGCCATTGTGCTTCAGGAAGCAAATGTTAGACTACCTTCTCCCCACTTTGCAGCTCCTCCCTCAGCACATGCAATCCATGCCTTGCTCAACTTTCTGTTAACCAACTGACATAATACTTATCCTGTGAAGATCTATAGTTTGCTCTATGATTTCCTTATGATGTTTAAAAATGCAGCAAATAAGTAAAAAGGTATAAAAGAAGAAAACATTTTACTTTAGCTAGAGTTAATGCGGGATGCCAAAGTTATATTTAACTCAATCAAACATACATAGAGGTCACTTTGCAGCAAGATTTGAACGTAAAGGAGTTTCCATGACGGACTACTGTACATTGCTAAAAAGGCAATGCTTCAATAAATGTACTGGTGTTCTTTTATAGTATATCCATTCCAGCCTGCCATTTTGAAGAACTAGATGCTTTGTCTTTTTGAAATATATGACATTTTCAACGTTTCTGATAATTTTTTCATTGAGAAATCAAAGCTGCTGGATGCATTCTTATGCAATAAACAATACACAATAAATGCAAAGGTTACTGCATCAACATTTCCAAAAAACATGGCTGGTTTGTCTTAGGAAAGCCTGCTTCTTACTATCATCTTTAAGCATCTTGTTTGGAAAGCTTTCCTTAAAACTACAAGATTCAATCAGTTACTTCTGTTTTCTCTGCACATAAAGTTATTAAGTGAAAAACTTCTTGCTACCGTATTTTTTTTTTGTTTTGTTTTTGTTTTTTTCTGCAAATGAACTGTGAGTATAAAAACAAGTGGTAAATGCTTTGGTACACCAGAGGTTAGATGACATCTATTATGGATATTTTGAGTAAGTTAGTTTTCTGCAAATTTTCCTTTATATTTTTATACTTTAAGCATCATATAAATGGCAAACACTGTATATCAAAATGTGTGCACTTGTTTGCTTATTTAATAAAGAGACAAGCTTAGTCTGCTTTTCATACAGTCTATTGTTATAAATTAACTTGGTAGTTACTTATTGATTAATTTTGCATTATGTTTATTTGAAAAAAACACCTGAGCAGAGCATTTCTTTGTGAGATCTACAACAAACTTCATCAAATTTCTGACTCTGTGATGACATTAATCCATTGTTTATTTTTGAATCACAGTTAACCATGTGCTATCTATTGGTGTGTATAACCTAAGACTACATGACAACTTGCTGAAACTGGCATTAGTCAGCAGTCTGCCTTTCTGAGGGAGGGGATTGGCATGGAAAGGTCAGAATATGGTTAACAATAACAATACAAATATTTATTATAGGCATCATTGCCGGAGAACATTCAGAATGAACAAGACATAGCTGCAGGTGGATGTCTGTGTGTCAAATTTCAAGAGTAGTATGGACATCTCTTTACCATGTCTGATTCCCTATAAAGGCAGGGAATCAGATTTTTTTTCACAGAAGTGAACTGTCATCTGCCTGATTTGAGTCCAACAGGTTCTTCCAGTCACGATTTTCCAAAGAACTTTAATACCTTGTTTTGGCTTTTGTCATTTCTTTCAACCTGCTTGAATGTTCATGCTATTTTTGCCCTTTGCTGATTGAGTAGTATGTGGTAAGATATCCCTGAATAAATCATTAACAAATATGGCTGTAGGAGAGAAAAACCCTCTAAGGATTAAAGGATTAGCACTTGCAATGTCTCTTTTGTTTTGAGGAAGGTCATGATATGCTTAATCTTGAGCATTTTAAGATATCTAATAAGAAGTGTTTACATAGGGGGATAAGAATGTACAGTAAATGCCTTTATAGAGCAAAGGAAACTTGTCACTTTAGCTCAAAGTAATTTACTCTTCCCCCCACTTTTGATGATCCATCACTCAGTGCCTTCGTAAAAAGAACTCTCCTGTGAAATCACATAAGTTGTAGATGGATGAGGCTGAAAGTAATGATAGTGAAGGTGTATAAAGAGTCAAAAGCTTTTGTGATCCAGCCAAGCCCACTAAGGCTTGAAGGTACATATTCTGGTGAGGCCCAGATTTGCCCACTATTAAACCAGAACCCTGGTTTAGTTACAGCCCCTCCTATGACATCCCCTTAGGAGGCATACAGTGAGTTAGCAGCTTTGATCCTTAACCAGGCCTCTGAGATCTAACCTGCTGCACCACTGCTAAATGCCATTTCCCAGGCATTTGTGGGGGTACCACTGTAACTCTCCAAAAACTGTATGGGCAACCACCTCAGAAGCAGGCCAAAAAAATAGATCTGACTAACAAAGTGGAAATCCTGCAATGGCTGTTTTCCCAGAGCTCTTTGCACCATCCCAAGATCAATGGCTTCCCTGATCCCGGAGGACTGGGTGAATGCCCTTGTTAGCATCAGTTATGTAGACATCTATGGGACTTTGTCTTGTTTTCTTTGACCTTGGGAGATTAACTGTGGAATACCATGCCACCCTGCAAAGTGTGCCCCTATAACATCTCAGCCCACACCTCCCTTGCATATCAGGTTATGTGTCCTAAAAGAACTAAAAGGTCTCCTTCCCTGAAGTATCATCAGGTTTAGATCTGGGGAGAAGCAGTTAGTCTAGCCAAACCATTTACTGTCTCCTTTGGGTTATGACACCAGTAATGAGGATGCTATTTCTTCATTCTCCCCTGCAGAAGTGTTGCTTGTGGATACTGAGAACTTATGAAGGTTTTCAGTGGATAGAGTTTAAGGACTTTTTAATTGCTTAATAAAGATATTCTGAGTTCCTAGGTTTAGCAAAGCCCAAACATTCAGCCACACCCCCACATGTAGTATAGACTTTTAGGGATACCATTTTGAGTGTCTGCCTAGACTCGCCTTCTTAGTCCCAGGTCCCAAAAATAGCTGTCTCTACAGAGTACAGGAGCAGTGCAAATGGTTCATTTAGAATCTTGTAATTGAATCTATAGTAGTAGTCTTAGACACATCTGGGTGTTCATAAACTGACTCCTAGCATAAACATTCTCCCCAGTAGGGTACAGTACTACAGGTCTTTAGCAGGTTATGTCTAAACAGTGTTAAACATGGTTATAATGCTGGATACGTCTGCACAAAGACAGTTGTCATAACTTTGGTTCTTAGAAGACATGCTTGGCTTAGACTCTGACCATACTTTAATATGGAGAATCTCTTTGGTCCTCCCTTTTTAGATACATTTAGGAACCCTGAGAAAAAGGAAAAACTATTTATTTGATGTAAATGTAAGTAGACTGGACCCAAGGACCCCTTTCATCAATGACCTAGTTGCAGTAAAGAAATACAAACAAAATACATACATAAGAACACATAATTGTAGCCTAAGCAGTTGTAAGTGAATATAGTGTAAGGTCTGCTGCTACATATAATAAACCAGTACAGAGATGTGTGTCACGCAGAAGTGTGGGTGTATTGTAATTGACACTTAAAAGTACAATCACAAAACTGAAAATTATGTTATTTCTAAACTAATGTCAAGATTATGGTATCAAGAAAATTCCCCTCACTCCAAGATAAGGTGATCTCAGAGTTAGACTATACATGAAGCAGGAATGGGAGAGGTGCAGTCCCCTATGCCATGTGTTTTTTAAACATTAGACTAGGTTTTGCCATTTGCTGTTTGGCTGCAAATCAAATTTTGTATCATACCTTTAGGTGTTAGTAACAACAGCATTTCTGTCATGGAGCCAACACTCATAGTATGATAGCCTAGACTTAGCTTAGTAATAGAATTGTTTGCAACTAACAATTCACACATGCTATACAGTGTTCATAGGAAGGCAAGTCATAAGTTTTAAATCACTGATAGGTGGATAAACTAGCAGTTGTCTCACCCTTCCCTTTCCTACACACTCCAGAAATTCCCAAATAGCAAACAGTGTCCCTTCCACAGAAAGAAAACAAGAGAGGACAACTAGATAAAGAAAAGACAGGGCCTTAGACAGGAAGGGACATCCTCTTTGGCCAGTACAGATCCCCATTAGTTGTGACTATTCTCTTTTCTCTCTTGCCTTCACCTACCTTCATAAAACTTCTTGGATTGTTGGTCTACTTTAGAGAAATGGACCCTCCTGATTTAAAACCAGTCAGTAGCAGACACTGTCAACACAGGTTGCAGCATTGTGCTCTGTCAGTTTCGTGCATTTCTATGGGCATGCCCCTCCTTATCAAACAGCAGCTTCTGACTGAATCTTTAACACCTACTGGACATATTAAAGCCATAGAGGGAGTACCTGTCAGATCCAGGGAAGAGATTGTACTCCAAAAACTTCCTAGTGCACAACAAGGAGAACTCATAAAGCAGTATTCTTAAACTATCCAGTTTAAACAATTTTTTTGTGGCTGGCAAAGCAGCTCAAGTTGCTCTCCCCTCAATTCATTCTCCCCTTCTTATGAAGAATGCTGCCTTTGTCACACCAGATATGACAGATTCCTATTAATAAGGCATCTTCAACTTTCAGTTCACCTTCTTGCTGTTTGGCTTCTCTAGTGTTCCCATGTTTTTTATCAAGTACACTTACCTGATATTCAGTGACCTACACATTTATACCCACCTCAGTAACTGTCTGATCAAGGAGAGTTCCTTGGGAGGAGCTCATACGGCAGGTTGTTTATAGGACCTAAGCAATTCCACAAGCCTGTAGAAGTTAATCTTTTGCCTCTCTCACTCTAAGACTTTCTTGGGTGACACCTTGGATGTGCAAAGTGCCTCTTCCTCAGGACAAGAGGGTTTTTATGATCCAGTTCTTCCTACACATCTCCCAAAAGTGATACCTGATTGTGAGAAGGCATGATTTATGTGTCAGCTTCCATTTTGATGGTTCTATTTACAAGTTTGTACATGATGAAGTTCCAGGGATATCTCTGGAGTCTCTAAGCTCTGCAATGCCAACTTTTAGACTGGATACTTCCTATGGTCTCATATATATATATATATATATATATATATATATATAGAATGATCTCACTTAGAGGACTTCAAAAGTAACCAGCAACTCAGACTGTTCTTCAACTCACTAATTTAGGAAGTTGACCACAGA
Source organism: Protopterus annectens (assembly GCF_019279795.1). Classification (NCBI taxonomy): domain Eukaryota; kingdom Metazoa; phylum Chordata; order Ceratodontiformes; family Protopteridae; genus Protopterus; species Protopterus annectens. The sequence continues at coordinate 1,136,054,446 of NC_056745.1, forward strand.
TGCCTTGGCCTTTGCCTAGGAAGTACAAATAGACCAGATTATGGTTCATACACACACACACACACACACACACACACACACACACACACACACACACACACACACACACACACACACTCTCTCTCTCTAAAAACAAACAAAAAAACAAGTTGTAAGTTAATCACAAAACCTTATAACTCTTGTTTTTGTTTATCAAACACATGGTAAATGACAAGTTACATAGCCCTTTACATTTAATGTCATCCATGCTCCTCCTCAAGCAGATATTCTCCTTTCTTCAACAGCTTTACTAACAATAGTCAACTTTTAATAGTTCCCCAGGAAAGCTTTAATCCCCTTTTTTAATGTGTCAGTTTTCTGAAATTATAATGCTAGCTTTTTTTAGTTGCATAGTCATATCTATAATAATATATTGCTTCAGTGGCTTTTCACACACGTTAACAGCAAACTGTTATACAAACTTACAGGCTAGTTCATGTGACTGAAATGTAACATCTACATGCAGAGGCACTGTAAGCTGTTGAAGACTGGGGGGGGGGTGAGAGGGGCACTTAGTAATCTAAAAAGGGCAATTTTTTTAAAACTATTTACTACCACAACATAGATTCACTTGGAGGACAATTTCCCTTTTGGTGCTTGAATTAACGTTTCCTGATTGGTCTTACCTATCCCATGGCTGTTAATTGTGTATTAGCCCTAGTGAAAATAAATGTGATCATACTGGTGATAATTTGAGGGGACCCATGTAAGGGATGCAGCATTTAGGAACTGCCTCTATCCATTACTGGCATGAGAGGCAATCCTGAAGTACATTTTCTATTACCCATCCTTAGATCCAAGTTGCATTTGAATATGGACAAGGATGACTTGAATGGATAGTCTGTTCTGGAACAGTGGTAACCTCTGTGATATATATATATATATATATATATATATATATATATATATATATATATATATATATATATACATCTCTCCACAACATTCATTTTAGATACCTGGACTAAGTATTTCTGATGCCATTTGACTTGCTGATGTTCAGTAGGTCCATCTGTATTAGGTCGAAGGATGCCTTGTATGCCAGACATGTCACCTCTAACTCTGTAGGATACTAAGTATAGTGATAAATCTTTGAGGTGGTCCATGCAAGACATTGTTTAGGACTTGCATCCTTTTAGTAATGTATCTCAGTGAGTATTCCAGTAGTTGCATGGGTCTGAACAGATACATGCCAAAGTGGGCATGATACAAAATGATTGACCTAATGAGGGCTTTGTAAAGGGGGAGAATAACATCTCTAGATCTAGTCACAATCAATTTGTTTATAAGCTGTGAAATATAGAAAGACTTTATTATGACTCTGGGCACATATTGATCAAAAGTTAGGTCACTGTACACACAAGTATCCAAATGCCAAATAACTGGGTCAGTTCTCAGTGGGCATTGTCAATTTGGCAGTTCCCTGGAGTAGATGACTTCCCAAAGGATATGATAATGTATTTCCTGGAGTTTAGTTTCAATTCATGATTCTGGCACCAGTTATTGTATGGGACAAACCTTCCTGCATGATGGTTAAGTCATTTGGGGACTAAGTAACTGCTTCTAGCTTGTAGTCATCTCAAACTTAGTTGGCCAAAGCCCTTTGGTATTTCCTTTCACTTTTGAGATGTATATGCCAAACAGAAAAAGTCTCAGCACTGAATCCTGGGAGACACCATTGGTGACTGGTCTCTTCCCTTATTTTGATCTTGTGCATCCTGTGAGCAAGCATACGTGTATGCACTCTGATTCACCTTCCTGATTGTATTAACCTTCTTCTTCTTTTCCCAGTTAGGGGTCACCACAGCTGATCATCTGTCTGCTCATGATTGGCAGTAGAGTTTTTACAGTGTCAAGTTGTCAGCCCAGTGCCCAACCTTCCACATGAGGCACACACACGCATACCTAGGGCCAGGTTAGAGTGTCCAATCCACCTACAGCATGTTTTTGGGAGGAAACTCACATGACCACAGGGAGGACATGCAGACTCTGCACAATAGGCACCCCAGCTGAGGATCAAACTGGAGAACCACTTGCTGTGAGGTGACAACACTAACCACTGCACCACCGTGGCCGCCCTTCTGATTATATTAACCTGATTGTATTAAATTATATTCCTTGTATAATACAGCACCACTTGTTAGAATATGTTTTAAATTTGCTGTTTGGAACAGTCTTCTAGTGTGCAATGAAACAAAATGTATGAACCAATAATGACAAAACTACCCATCAGAAAATTTCAACCATAAAAGGTCACTCAAACTTCTGTCATTACAATCCACTTGTTGTTGTTGTTGTGTCTTTCGGCTTTTCCCGATTAGGGGTCGCCACAGTGGAACTCCGGTCCGCTAATGTTTGGTAGTGGATGTTTACATGCCGAGTTACCAGCCCTGATGCACAACCTTCAACGAAGGCACGCCCGCTCACGCATGCATCCACACAGAAGACGCTCTAGCTGAGACTCGAACACGACAATGTCATTAATATCAGTAAATATGCAAAATCTCTGCAGAAGTAAGTCATCTAAATAATTCTGCATTAAAGGGATCTGTAACTAATGAATAGGTTGCTGCTAGCAAACAATTTATTGTTTCATCTACAAATAAAGTGCCTGTTGTCCTTGAAGAATAAATTGTCTATGCTACATTTAAAAAAATGATAAGCTAGTAACTTTGCAATGGGGAATGGATGGCAAACTGATAACAGAAATATAGTTATTAGGTATCTCCTCCATAGGAGGACATTCATAGGACTGCAAAATCTACTCCCTTAAAGTACAACACAGTACAGTATCAACGATCCATCTGCATACTGTGGTAGTAGAACCCACAGCCTTCTGCATCAAAAGCAAGTATACTACCTGTTGTGCTACTACAATACAAATGGCTTAGGATAAGAAGCACTAAACATCTCTTCCCCTGAAGCTCTCAGCATCTTGTAAAATCCAGCAATGACCACGGATATAGTATGGACCTTCAAACACCACTCCAAACTTTGTAAAAGAAAACAGGTTTATTGTGAAGCACTTTTCATCTCCGTTCATACAGAGACTTCCTCAGACAAATCTAAAATGACTCCAGTGTTTAAATCAAACTTTAAACAACACGTGACCCCCCAATTACCAGACCCAATCAACACAATAATTCCGAAAAAGTGAAAGCACATCATTTAACAGTTTTGTTCTCAATTAAAAGCAAAACATCCATATTCTAGCAGCATAAATGCAGCCTATATGCTGCAGTATCATTCCACAAATTCTGCAACAGCATATATGCTTAAAATTAATAATAAATAACAAAATATGCAAACACAATATAAACTCAATATTGTACAAACTATCAAATTGTATATATATATATATATATATATATATATATATATATATATATGTAACAAAAGGATACAAGTTGTAATAGTTTGAAGTAAAAGATAAAAAATAAAAACACCATGCCTGCGAAGACATTAAGTTGAAGTTTAAAATATACTAGAGTATAGTTACTCAATAATTACATAAAATGCTCTATAGATAAACTTGCAATACTATTCTAATGTCTTAAAATCAGACATATACACAAGGAATATAAGAAAAAGTAAAAACCCTACAAGAACTCAGATGTAACTCTGAAAAAGTAAATAAATAAGTTACATTAGTCTCGGACACCAAAGCATGAAAAAAGTACAGTATAAAAGATGTAAAACAAATATGCAATGTAATTTGTAATATCCACTTGACATAACTAAATCTCTCAACTTCGCAGCACCAGAAGTCTGGAAAAATCCAAAATTTATTGGGGGGGGGGAGCCCAAAACCAGGGGCGTATTTTAAATATTGCTTGTATAATCTTAGAAAGTTGCTAAAATAAAGTGTTATGTGTTACCATGTGTTTCCTGAAAGATAGAAAGACTAAAACTTAAAGGGTTATCATTCTTTAGTGAATTCAGTTCTCACTGATTTGCCAGAAAACCACAAATTTTAAGAGGAACAGACCAAAAGTATGAGCTAAATATTCTGTGAAAATCTGGACAGTTGAGAGCTATGGACTCAACTTCCTGAATCATAACTGGCGGTATGGGTGGAGAATTTAGGCTCTTGTTTGAGCCTGAGTAACACTAACCACCAGGTATATCTAACTGGGGCATTTCACACACACACGCACCCACATGCACACGCACACACACACACACACACACACACACACACACACACACACACACACACACACACACACACACACACACACACACACACACACACACATACACACACACAGGAGCACCAGAACAAAACTCTCCTTAATGGCATGACTCTGCAGCACCAACAGAACAGCGGCAGCATAACTCAGAGCAATAAGAGAACAAGAACAGTTAGTTTAGTTAGTTTAACTTCTGTGCACAAATCCATGTTAGCGTGAAAACTCCACTTTATTAATTTTTCCCAACAGGTCTTGCAGCTGTAAAAATGGGGGGGGGGGCTCCCCCTCCCCCTGGCTCTGTGGTTCCGGTACCCACGTCTACATGAGATTTATCATCAATAATCTGATAGCAGTTATCCTAAAGCCCACTGGCTTTATCACATTGTGATAAATTTGTTGTTTTGAGTTCCTACAGGTAATAATCCTCAAGTCCTTTGTTTTTCAGTTTGGCTACCTGTGTGCGTACATTCATAGCATTGCTGCTTCTCTTCTTCATCCTTATTTTGCTGCATGTGAATCCACTAAATCAGTGCATACATGCCTCACAGCACTATACAGCATCATCATCATCATTATACTCCAAATCCAAAGAATCATCTCAAAACCCATGTAGCTCTTCTGTTCTGATCGTCAGTCTCTAAAGGAATTCTTTTTTTAAAAATGTCACCCCAAATCACATCTTTTCCAATATCAAGTTCACATTCAGTTATTATCTTTGTTGATGTTTCACTATCCAAGCTTCAGCCCACCACTGTGGTGATTATAGAAGCACAAATATGCCTTTCTAGAGCACAATGTTTTACTTTCATTCTGCTCTGCTTTCTTTGTTGCATCTCTTTCCATTCTCTCAACTGAAAGTACTTTTCAGTAAGTCCTTCCAAAATGAACAGGAATTTCTGTAGCCCTCTGACCAAATTTCCCCTAGCCAGTATGAATACCACCTTGGGTCTCGCCCTGAAAATAGCCCTTTGGCATGGTGTGACTAACCTGCTGGCAAAACATAAAAAATAAATGTGTTTGTGAATATAGTTGTTATGTATGTTTTGCCAGGCACAAAATATATCATTGTTGTCAGTGTAATTATCACTGGCATGAAAAATTCCCTACCTCTTTAATTTAAACAGTATACAGCAGAATACAATATTATAACAGAAAGTACTTTCAGAGAACTGGACTTAAGAAATAAGATGCTTACTGTCCAAGTCAAAAGCTATGCTGCTGACTTATTCTGGTCATATACTGAAAACAATGGGTAAGACTGAGTTGTGTTGCATGTATAAACCACGCCAAGTTCTGTCAATACAACGCCCTAATATATTGCAATTATCTGCCTGAGGGTATGATTAAAGTGAATCCACAACATACAGCCACAAGTGCAAAACACTAGAATCTGCAATGTAGGCACTCAGGATTATTTGCTGACTTGCAACTATTTGTCTTACTGTTATAGAGCAAATGGTTCTCAGACCTAGTGTGAAATGATTTGTATATTCATGAAGTACATAATTCACATATTTGCAGAGGCGGTAATTTACAGATTCATGTAGCACAGTCTTATACCCAACAAACAAAGTGCAGTGTGCAGTGATATGGAATCACAGACTTCAAACATATACTTGAGTTTAGATGTTTCATTTGATAGTTGTGAAGAATGTGCTGACTTATTTACTTGAATAGACAATTTACTTCATGACTTTTCTTAGCATACTGAAAATGACTCAGCTGCAAATGCTAAGATTATGTTGCTGACAAAGTAGCTGCAAAAGTGGAAAAGTTCATTGTCATTTCAGGTTTGTTAACCTTATTATAATGACATTTAGGAGTCACAAGAACTGATGTTCATATCCAGTAGAGTGATTGTGTCAAACCAACTATGTAACCAAACGTTAAAAAGAATCTATGAAGTACACTTCAGCATTGTCAAGTGTAAAGAAAGGATACATGACACAATGTTTTGACCCGGAAAGTCTCTTAAAATGGAACATGTGGTTAAAAAAAGTCTGTTAAATCAGTTGCAAGCATCACAAGAACATCACTAAAGATTTTACTATATCTTATGAAATTTTGGGTAGAGCAAGGAGTAAAGTGAGAGCTGATTTCTTTCATTTCAAGGATAGTCAGCATTTTATCTGTGTTGAGTATTACTTAAAGTATCTTGAAGTCATTAAAATATACGAATGTTCTCATCACACAGACAAAATCCATTTTTCTCACTATGGTGTCTGTAACATTATCATTTCTAACAATAGTCCAGAGTTTGTTAGACAACAGTTCTCTACATTTTTTCAAAACTGGGAATTTGAACAAGTCTTCACTAAAGTATCCATAGTATAATGGACAGGTAGAAAGAGTTATCTAAACTGTAAAAACTATCATGAAACAATGTTTTGTCAGCTCTAAATATGAATGTTATCTAGCTCTTCTTGAACATAAAAGTACCCCACTCCAACCTCCAGGGCTCTCACTTTCATAACTGTTGATCAAGAAGAGAATGAAGAAAAAATTACCCACATAATCTGTTCTACTTCAGCCAGAGAAAATGCCAAGTATTCAAACAGCATGGCAAAAATGGTAGACAACTCAAAAAAATTACTTACAAGAGAGATTATATATTGAAAACGGAGAGATTGTGACAAGATGGTATTCAAATGGCTAACACTTGGACCAACAGGAACATGTTCTGAATGATCATGCAAACACACTGAAGTCTTGTGTTGTCAAGACAGAGGAACATCTGCCTATTACATCTAACAGGACACACTTATACACGACTGGACTGCTCTTATCTCAAAACAATGATGTGCAGGAGAGACTGCCAATAAAGGACAGCTTGTGACATGAAGGGTCACAACTACCAAACCACATTTTATTTACAGGAATGAAAACTGATCTCATGCACAATGCTAACAAGTTTCAGCTGTGATTGTTGAACGTACTGTGACACCTTTATCAGGTAAGAAGGATTGCAAAGTAACTAAATTTGGCAGCTTGATTAAAAAGTCATTCAAATAGTATGTATGATGACTTTGTTAAATGCTGTGAGAGCAAACACTGGGTCATACAGCTGTTGCCTAATCAATACAACTATAAATAAATATATATATATGGATTCACTTCATAACACTGAAAACTCAAAACACTGAAAATGAGAAAACTTCATAATATAGAAGACCAAAACACTGAAAACTCAAAACACTGAAACTCAAAACACTGAAAACACATATCATACATATACTGAGTTTAAACAACATATATCATAGCACTTTCCACCAAGTGTAAGCAGGAGGGCAAGCCTCCCTGCCCACCCCATGTGTTTTGAGCTTTCAGTGAAGTGAATCCATATATATATATATATATATATATATATATATATATATATATAGTTTGGAGGGACATGTATATTTCACAGAGGATACTACTGTTGCTACTGTGGAACAGACTCCCCATCCACATAAAACAAAGTTCATCCCCATTTTCAAGTGCATTTTAGATCTATGGATGAGAAACAGATAATGTACCCAAGGACTGCCCCCTGTACTAAAAATAGACAGAAGCAGATCCTAATTTATCTCATGCATGGGTCCCCTCACCCCTCAAATTATCTGTGGTATGATCCCAGTTTTTTATTAGGGGTAATATATAATTTTCGACCATTGGATGGGTAAAGGCCAATCTATAACAAAATCTGTCCATCCATTCATCCACAAACCTTTTTCCCATTTTTCACATGGGGTTAATATGTCACTTCAATAGTGACAATCATCTAGAGCCAAGGCCATGTCACTTCAATAGTGACAATCATCTAGAGCCAAGGCCATGTCACTTCAGTAGTGACAATCATCTAGAGCTAAGGCCATGTGACTTCAATAGTGACAATCAAACAACCACAAAAAGGGAAATTGATAAGACTTAAAATGGCCTGCAAGGGCAGCTAGCTTTGTGTTTACCTATGAACATTTCTACCTCAAATGGTTTGTATGTCATGATGATTCCCAGGCAGTGATGGCTGCTATTCTTGTTATAGGAATCCAGAAAACAGAACTACTGAGAGACTCAGAAAGTGAGAGGTAGTTACTTACTGAAAGGGACTGTATCCTGGTTGTATAGCACTGCACTGGACTTTGGTTAAGCCTGGTGGTTACTGTTTCCTTTAATACTCCATATTGATGGATTACAGTGGGCATCATTTCGGGAGACTTTTCATGCCAAAAGCCACCCATTTTGAGTATAATTTTCCCCAATGTGAGAGAGAGATTTCTGTGTTGTGTGCTGGGAGTTTTTCTTCCTGTTTATCAAGTACACCTGATTATTAGGCTATTTACCAGAATGATAACCGTAGATCAATTACCGCAGAGTATTGCTGTTGCAGCCGAAGATATGGTGGCAGTAACCAAACTGATGGCAACACCAAGGATAGTTCCACCACTAGAACAACTATCAAGGAAAAGAAATTAGAGGTGTAGCTTGACACCTCTGAGCAATATGCCCACCAGAAGGGATAAGACAAAACAAAGTGGGTCAGGATCCTCTCAGCCCAGCTGATTAAACAACCACTGAAATCCATCATGAGCATGGAAGGGACTGAGTACTTCAGTAGTGACAATCATTTAGAGCCAAGGCCATGTCACTTCAGTAGTGACAATCATCTAGAGCCAAGGCCATGTCACTTCAGTAGTGACAATCATCTAGAGACAAGGCCATGTCACTTCAGTAGTGACAATCATGTCACTTCAGTAGCGACAATCATCTAGAGCCAAGGCCATGTCACTTCAATAGTGACAATCATCTAGAGTCAAGGCCATGTCACTTCAGTAGTGACAATCATCTAGAGCCAAGGCCATGTCACTTGTGAGTAACAAGAAAATATCAAAAAGCTGTTACCTCAGGGATGCAATCTGAAATGTTTTATAACTGTACCTTCTCTCATAGTAACATGATATCATCACAATTATATGACTTAAAGCATATCATTAATTTATGGAGTGGGAGGTTGGTATAATGGTTAAGGTGCATACCTTATAGACACAAGGTGCAGGGTTTGATTCTTACACGGATTAATTAGCTAGGCTTGAAATGGCCTACAAGGGCAGTTAGCTTAGTACTAGTCTATGGACCTATGGACTTATGTTAGATCTTGTAGGTGAACATGCTAAAAATAAAAAGTAGAAATAGCAACCGCTGAGAAATTTAGGATGCATTTACCTGGTGCTTTATAAAAGGGTGTGCAAACTAACCCTAAGGACACTGAAAGTTGTGTTTTAATAACAAAAGGATTGTTCTGCCATGAAACTGTGTATAACACTGAGCAGTCAAGACTTAGTAAAGCATGTGTTAAATGTTGGTGACAAAAAGCATCAGGGGTAGACATACTCTGTTTTTATTTGGAAAAAATGTCACATGCTTAGATTGTGTACTAATACTAGTAACACTGTTATATCTGTAAAACTATAACTCCTGAAAAGCATGCTACCAATCACAATTATGCTATTGCATCCATGGAGTGTGATAAACTATCTGCTAGAATGGCTGAGTCTCCATTCTGTCACTGTAGTGCTGCAAAGATAATTAAGTATAACATCTTAATTGGTGACAGAGAGCTGCAAAGATTGTTTTAATCAGGCATTATGATCATGTTGATATAGGAGCAGTGTGTATATAAAAAAACTTGCTAACAAAGAAGGTGAAGAAGAATGTATTCATGGAGATAAAAAACAATATCCTGTTACTCATCTAGAAATACAAACTGTGTTAAGGAATGCAGTTCATTCTGTTGCTGCATTACCCAGTTTAAGACTTGACATAATAATGGGAAAATATTTGCTCACTTTAAAAAATTGTGTTAACAGTGGGAAGGAGTCCTTTTGATGGCTCATGCTATCATACTGGGGAGGGGAACCAATGAGTGAATAAGCCTACATATATATCTCTGCTTTAAGTTTGAAAAGAAGAAAAGCAGCTGACACATTCATTAGAATGCATGACTGAAAAAGATCAAGACATACTGTTAAGACAGTCCTAAAGTTATAACAGTTTGGCTATGGACACAAATACATGAAAAACAAACACCACATAAAGATATATGTCACCATACAGTTATGGCAAAATGGTCTACAAAGATAAAACCTGTAAAAAGAAGGAACATTCAGATTAAAATTGTGCAGTCTGCTGAAACAGAGCAACCTGCAAGTGCAGAACCAACAGAAGGAAATAGTTTACAGGCTAAAATACAGCAGTCAGAAGGTGTGCAAACCAGAGAGTAGAAATTTCATTGCACCCTGAAAATGCAACAAAGTAGACAACAGAAGTGCCACTGCAGTGTAAAAATACAGCAAGACTATGAGTAGAAGTGATTAGTAGATTTGAAGAGAAGGAATCACTCACTGAGATGATAGTTTTTATGAGAGTGAAGTTAGAAAGTATGGGAAATGCAAAACTTGAGCTGAATTCTAAACTTTGGTCAGAGTAAAACAAAAAGCCTCGGAAATGAAGAATTCTAAGCAAGAAATGAGTGTTGAGGTGGAAATGTAACAAGAAGGATTTCACCAGGGTATTTAAAGGGGGAGAAATAGTACCTGGTCAGAATTCTAAACCCACTTCTGTCTAGGAACTGCTATATGCAATTTAAAAAAATAATGAATCTAAAGAAGAAAAGGGAACTGAGAATATGGTGCTCATTCACTCTGAGACAGAGGCTGTCACATAAAGGAAACAAATATGCACAGTAGGATATAGCAGGATACAAGATAACCTTAATTAGAGGTCTAATGATATTCCTGCTAAGCTGCAAGAAAAAGAGGGTTCCATGCTTCAAGAAAAGGAGCAAGAAAAATAGATAAGACAGAGACAGCAACTGTCAGTGAAGGATATTAGCATGTGCTGCCATTTCTAGGCGGAGATTTAGACACCGAGACCTAAGTGCCAGCAGTGGAAGGTTGCCTGACCTTCAGGTAAGTTTATTACATTTTAAGAAAGCATAGTGGGATGATAACACTCTGAGAAGAGCAAGGGAAATAAAGTTAATATTGCAAGAGATCAAGAAATTTTAAGATGATATAGGGGAAAGATGACACTCTGAGAACAGCAATTGTAGTATGGTTGAAGTATGATTGCAAGCTGAAAAGGGTGTTCCTATATCTTGCACATATTCTGAGTTGCAAAATGACTTGTTGCACTGAGTAAATAAGTCTACAGTGACAGACCACAACAGGGCTCAACCAGGCTTACAAAACACAGAAAAGGCAGATAGTTTATGTAGCCAAGGCAACCTATCTGCTAGAGTTACAAGTTAGAATCAGAAAATAATGGAGTGGGGGAACTGAGAAATCCAAAAATGAAAAACAGTCCTTTCTTACATAATGGATCAAACTTGAAAATTCTAAGGGGCAAGACGTTTAGTATGAAAACTACAGCCATATATAACATGCCTAAAATAATTCAAGGCATTCAGTGAAAACAGGTTGACATGAAAAGCAAAGACATTTTAGATAGTGTGGATGCAGAGCAGCATCTCTGCGGTCAAACAAGAAAATGCTGAGGTTAAATGTTATGGTGCCTGTATCAAGACTAAAACTGTTAATGGGCTGCAAAAAAAAACGTTTTAAAGTATACAAGTAAAAATACAAATGATAATTCAGTGAGTGCAATAAGAAGCAGTTCAAATGGCAATGTGAAATAATTTCACAGGCGACAACTGGTATTCCTAAACAACATAATCCAGTAACTTTACTGGCAAAAATAGACAACATGAATAAGGCAGATATGTGAAACCAAAGCACTTTAAACATAACATATAGTGATGCTAGTAAATATTATCCAAAACCTCTGCACATAAGCAGGTGTTAAGAGAACAACAGCAGTTTGCAGTACAAAATGTAGAATGTGCATACAACATTCAATCTGAAAGAAGGGATATGTGACATCAGTAAAGAAAATAGCTATTTTTGTGAACTTGTAGATATTAAAGCTGAAAAAGAAGACTGATTTACAGGATGTTTGTTTAGCCAAGTGTGATTCTGAAAGATTTCAGCAACAAGAAATGATTGCCATTTTTCCAAAGAGCAACAGAAGACCTTGATTTCGAAGAGGCAAGGTAGTCTCATCATTGTCAAGTTAAAGATTATTTAAGTATGTGACAAAGGGGAATAACAGAAATAATAAGATCAGGGAATCTAAATTTGAAATCCAGGTGTTAGTTTTAGCTCCCTCAGTAGCAAATGCATTTTGCTAAATGGCAGGGTCTATTTGAAAATAGTAGAAAAGTGAATTAGATAAACCAGAAAGGAAGAACAGCAGGAGAAGACCAGAACAGTTATACCATATTTTGAAACCAAGAAGGAAACATAAACCCTTTTAGTTAGCTTAGCAGTGAAGATTAGAGAATTTGATGAAGAAACAAAACTGATTTCTATGTCTACAGTTCAGGTAAATGACTTCTTATCTAATCTAAAAAACAAGAAGATTCCTCAGTCTTCCAACCCCCCTCTCCCATTAAGGAAGTTTCTGTTAGGGAATAAGGAAGTGTTCCTAAACAGTTAGTCTGCCAATTGGTGCAGGGGGTTAAAGCTGTGAGCTGTAGTTCCTCTGGTAATGGGTTTGACTTCCTCAGCTCTCATTTGTCTACTGTAAGATTTTTGAGCAAGCCATTTAAACAGACATTCCCAGGTTGCTCCTGAAAAGTTGTTCCGTCCAGTGGGACTACCTGGTTAACAAATGGCTATTATTAGTTTAGTGACATGAGAAAATGTTAGTAATTAGAGACATCTGACCACAAATAAGTAAGAAAAGAGTGAGTATATTGCTAAAAAAATAACATGCATATCATTCAAAGGGCTTCCAGATTAGGCCTAGTTCTATGTACATTTAAGGGTTGGGGTTGGAATAATGGTTAATGTTTTACCACACAGACCTAGGGTACAGGGTTGGTTTTTCATCTTTGAGGGAAACTAGTTAGGCTTAAAATGGCCCACAAGGACAGCTAGCCCAGTATGAACCTATGAACCAAACTGCATGGGAAAAACAAATTAATTTAAAAGCAATGCAAGACTATTTCACAGGGAAGGTTAGCTTAAAGCCCTGTAGAATAATAAAATCCCAACGAAAGCCTATTGAGGAATTAGTAAGGAAATGACTTATAATATACATAATACAGGAGACACAAAACTTGTCTAGTGTACTAGTGTAAACTAGTGTAATAACACCAGAGGGTCAGCCCTAAAACCTAAGGGAACAATGGAAGCTATAGTGAATGCAGAAAGCAGAACAGCATTATACATCATGACAAGAGACCAATGCATGGTTGAATAAACTAGTAGAAAGATAGGAGAAGCCAAGAGTATTAACTACATTAAACAGGTGAAAAGCATTCAAACTTAAATTACTGTGCAAGCCTGGTCTGGCACACCACAAAATGGATAGCCTATTTTTGGCACACAGAACATCCAATGGGCAAGAAGACAATGCTTTTGACTTCCAAGATGGCTGCATACTGGGCAACAGATTAATTTCAGGTCTACAAATGTGAAAAAAGAAACTGAGTGACAAGAGCCAGGAACTTTGCCACTTTTAGTAAATTCAGTTACTGGCTAGTAAGTACTCAGCCTGGATACCAGCAAAAATGAAACTAAAAGAGCCTGAAAGAAAATCAGCTAGAAAAGGTGAAGAGAAAACAATGATTGGGAGGAATCCTGCAGCTGTTCAACAAAAAGAAGTTCAAGTTCCAGCTCTGGTGCAAGACATGGCTTCTAGGAGTCTAGAGGAGAAAAGTAAATCAAATGTATTTAAATAATTATTCACTTTACACCAGGCAGAAGAGAAGCAAATTTATTCCAGCAACCAGAGAATATCGGGAGGCAAGTATGAGAGTTAAGCTGCTATATCCAGCTGTCTTCAAATTTTTTTTCCTGGAAGATCAAAGTCATTTTTCAATGGAGAACAGGCTAAGGAAGGAATAACAAATGTTTGTTCAACAAAAAGTGAGCCATCAGGCAGAAGGGGACTCTGCTTCTCATTCTTCTGATAATAAAGCCATAGAGAGACTTTGCCAGTGAAACCTTTTCCAGTGTTCCAAAGGAAAATAATAGAGAGACAGAGAAAGGCACAGGAGTTGATTAAAAGAATCAAAGGTACCTTGGAATTTAAGCATAATCTGGAGTTGGGAGATGTACATGTGAAGAAAGAAACCCAGAAACATGGAAATTAGTGAATACATGTGAGATTACAAAGAACATATGTGAAATATGGGTGTACAAGAAAAATGGAAAGAATGGACTTTGGTGACTTTGTTAAACTTGTGGGGGACTGAAAGGCTTTTGCCCCACTTCATGTCATTAATGTTTAGAGGACACTATGGGAAAGGGAAGAGGAAGAAAAAAGGCAACTATAAGTAAAACATGTTTTGTTCTTAACAGTATTTCTACAAAACCTTCCATGATATAAATTGAATGTTACTAAAGTAAACAGATGCCTTTTTTCTTTCTTTCCTACTTTTTTTAGTATGAAATGTAAACATTACAATGGAAAAAGAGCAGAAAAGGGTGGAGAAAAGCATGTTTAAGTTAATAGGCTGTAATTTTGGATTGTTGAGGTGGGGGTGTTGGGGTAAAAACACACGGATCATAATATATGTAGAACTGATATGTTTTCTGTTACTTTTGCATAGGTGAATGACTGGATTAAGGCCACTGGCTTAATCTAATAACAAGTTTAAGTGGAAACAAGTAAATAAGAGAACACTAAATGCAATGAAAAGTTTTTGTTTAGTAATAAATGTTCAGCATGAGTTTAAAAGCCTGCAGTTGGGGACTGCACTTTTTTGTTCTTATATTTCCTCTGAGACAAGCTGATTATAGGTCAATTAAAAGCCAAAGCACTGGCTTCTTTAAGGCTAAAAGTTAATGATTTCTGAAAGCATGCAAATTGTTTTTCACATCTGGGAGGAGAATAAAGCTAAAACAAGAATACACAGCAATTAGTGAACCTATGAGCCTATGAAATAGGAACACAGGCAGTAACATGTGTTTTAGCATGAATAACCTTAACCTTAAATTACACAATGCCTTTGGGTGCAGCTGTCTATTTGGGACAATTGTTCCTATGAGGAGGGTTAGATTTCATTATTTGAATATGTACATAATTTTGTGTGTTTGTATTAATAGGTTATGGCAGTATTCTGGGGGGTGTTTGCTTTTGTGTTTGGTGGTTTTCATTAAAACAAAAAGTATTGTAAAATGTGACATAGATTCAAACCAAACTGGAGGCTGAGCTCTCTCAACATAGGACTCATATGACCAGGACAGGGAGAGGTAACCACACACACTATAGACCCAGTCTCACATAATACCATCACAACCTCTCATCATGCACATAAACACACAAAGACATACATACTGCTCTGATCAAAATCTACCAAACAAGCAGAGGCCACCAAAGCACACCCCAAACAAACAACACACACTCAGAACACAACACCTGCAACACATAGACCCACACAGTCAGAGTGTCAAGCAGTCACAGCCCTAAGGCCAAACACAATGCCAGACACACTAGTCATTGACTCAAAGTTGAAATCACTTACAAATGCCTTTCTACAGCACCTGCAGTGCCAGATCAGGCAATCCCAAGCAAAACAAAAACTCTTTGTACCAAAAGGCAAAGCGTCCAGTCTGGTGACCCCAGCCATAAACAAACTCTACAACAAATGATCACTAAGCTAAGAGCTCTCATAAAATCATCAAAGCTAATTTTGAGAAAAAAAGATAGCTAAGGACTCTAACAAAGACCATAAGGCATTCTTTAGCTGTGTCAGAAACCTAGGAGGAAACTTCCAGATATGCTCAGAATTAGTTCAAAATGATGTGAAGATTACTGATCCTACAGACATTGCCAACATACTGGCTGACAGGTTCAGTATCTATACCAATGATTTGTAGCCCCCAACATCTCTAACGCCCAGGTGAGAACTATGCAAAGCCATGGAGAGGATCAATGATCTAAATAAAAAATAAGACATAGGGAACTTGCAGACTTTGGATCCAACCCAGTTGGCTTTTGTCAAGGCAGATCATGCCTTTTAAACTTGGTTGACTTTTTTCCCAATCTGTCTTGCCCTGTCTTATTGAAAAGAACTCGAATATACATCAGTTTGCTCACGCTTGCTCAGAGGGTGACCTATGCCTGACATACAAAGCCATGTCAAACCCAGATTTGATGAACATGCATCATCAAAAAAATCAAAATCCCCCATCTCCAGGGGGAAGGCTAAACCTCGACACGGCCCATTAATGGACATGCTGACATGCTGGAGGATAGATTCCATCACCAAATTACTCCTGAAACATGGAACAAAAAACAAAATCCTGGTTTATGGGCAGAGCACTCATTGGCCTTGTTCAGAGGAATCTTGACAGATGGGGATGGGAGACTACCCACCCCAGGGGTCAGTGTCACTGCTAGAGGCACAACAAGGGCAAAATGTAAAATAATGTTTCTCCAACTAAGGGGTAAAGAAAATCACAAACTATGGGCTAGGCTTATAAATGCCCTCGGGCAGATAGCCTAGTATGAACCTATGAACCTATGAACCTATGAAATGGAGAAGGCAAGAAACAGTTGTATAAAACATCAACCTGCCAAACATTAGTGGGTACATGTATCACAAAAGCTAGAAATAGACATATTAAAAAATTGTCATATATAATAGGTAGGAATAATATCCTAATGGCAATACTTTCCATATTATTTTGGAATGTGAAAGGTCTAACAAGTATAGATGAAATGCTGAGTGCAACTAGCAATGCTACAGGAGAAACATTTGGAAAGAACCAAGCATGTGAACTTGACAAAGAAAGGATTTCGGAATGGATAGTCAACCTAATTGTTAGAGGAGCTCCAATAGTGAGAGAAGAAGTAAAAAATATAATAATGGTAGATTTGTGGCAACAAGGGGCTACTGAAAAGGGAGGAGGATTATGTTGGCATGTATTTTATATTCCACCTATATCTGCTATTATGGAGCTTAAAATATGGGGGAGAACTAATCAGCTTTCATTGGACAATATTACTTTTAGGTGGAGACTGGAATTTGATTTGTAACAGTGAGGATGTATATAGGGGGCCTAGAAGGGAAAATTTAACAAAAAAGGGTAGATTTCTGAAGAACTTTCTGAAAACATCTGGTATGGAAGACATGAATTCAATAGTAGGAAGGTACAATAACTGGGCTAGACTAAAGAGAAATTATATTTTACTGGAACATTTGCATTTAATTAGGAGCTTTGACACACATCCACTACATTTTCAGATCATGCACCAGTAATAACTTAGATAAAATGAAGAATAATGAAGTAAAAATAAAACAATGGCTCTTCCCCACTCATCTGTTAAAAAGAGAGGAATTTAATCAATTGGTAGTAGAAATTATTTGGGAGTTATCAGGGAAATTGGAAAGTTTTTCAGACGTTATAGGTAGTAAGTGGGATACAATGAAAATGGAATTTAAAAATAGAGTAGAAATAAAAGAAAAAGAGATATGGTTAAGAAGTAATAAGAATTACTTAGAGGAGCTAACAAGGGTTAAAGTATTTCAGACTAAGGTTATGTGAGAGTGTTAAAGGTAACACTCTCACAAAACTATCATGGTGACTCACTCTACTTTTTCAAAGTTGCCAAACTCTGGAATAGCCTTCCGCAGCCCATCGCAAAAAATCCACACTATCACGAATTCAAACAACTTATAAAAAAACTACCTAGCTAGTCAATGGCTCTGCTCCTGCCAGGCTCCAGGCTAATCTATTCCTTCGCCCCTAATTTCCTACTGCATCTAGCATCCCACCTTCAGACTAATCTATTTTGTTCATGTATGTATATTCTTTTCAACTGCATTGATGTTGCAGTTAAACTTTCACAGTGGCATAGTTTTACACCCTGTTATGTGATGTTGATATTCTGTAAGTACTTTACATTTTATCTACTAGCTTTACTGTTAATGCCTAGAATTTTATTCTGTATGTACAATTGTATTTTAATTATGAGTATATTCACTCTTACTGTCTTGGAGCTTTTCTCTCAGGGCCTCCCCTGAAAATGAGCTCCCAGCCCAGTCGGACACTACCTGGTTAACAAATGTAATAAATAAGTAAGGGGAATTTCACAGAACAAGAAGAGGGCCAACTGTAAAATGCTAAAGAGAAAATAAGGGGGTACCTGGATAATATGCATGAGTATAGAAAGACTGTTGTTAAGGAACTGTTTTTAATAATAACTCCAGGCACAAAAACTTTTAGCGCAGTGACAGGCAAAGAAAGTACAAAGGGTTGCTGCCAACCTTAGGCTATAACAAGAAAAATAACCAGAGATCCTGTGGAAGTATTAAAGATATTTTGGAAATTTCATGAAAATTTATAGAAAACAAAGAAATGCAGAAATAAAGAAAAAGCACAAACTGAAATATTTATGGAAAAATTAAATATGCAGTGGTTAGATGGGGATGAAGCTCAACAATTAACAGTTAAGACAGGATGAGATAAAAACAGCGACATATAACAAATCTGTAGGAAAGTCTCTAGGGAATAGATGATATTCTGGTAGAATTTGGAGGGTCTATATTAGAACATCAAAGTTTCAAAACTTCAAACGTTCTAATATCAACCCCTATTCAGCGAAAGCTGGAAACATCGAACATACAAAACAGCAAATTTTTTCCTAGGGAAAAAATTTGCTGTTCCAAAACACATACACACAACACAATCACACCAAACAAACAGCAATCCACACACATACACCTAAAATCTTACACCTAACCCTACACTAAACTATATACACACCACTAACTATCCACTTACCTTAACCCAAACCTTAACCCTAAGGTTTGTCACTATCGCACACTCACCTCACCCGTGCCCTAACCCGCCCTAACTCTCACATCCACACCATCGCACACTTACCTGACCCGCACCCTAACCCTAACTCCCCTAACCCACCCTAACCCTCATGTTCACACAATCACACACATACCTAACCCGCGCCCTAACCCTAACTCACCTAACCTGCCCTATCCATCACGTCCACACAATCACACACATACCTAACCCGCACCCTAACCCTAACTAACCTAATCTGCACTCAATCGCACACTTACCTGAACCCGACCCGTAACTTCCCACTACAGTGCTGAAAATACCGAAGCAACAGAAACAGACAACCAAATTCTTTCCCTAGGAAAAAATTCGGTTTTCTGTTGCTTCGATATTTTCAGCTTTCGCCGAATAGGGATCGATATTAGAACATTCGAAGTTTTGAAACTTTGATGTTCTAATATAGACCCGAATTTGGATGCTAGGAGTTAAGAAAGTGATAAAGTTCTGGAAAGTTTTATTTAACATTATTTTTAAAGGAAGGGAAACACCACCATCCAGGGAAAAAGCTGTGTTGGCTGTAATACCTAAGGATGGCAAAGAACCATCAGATCCAGTTTCATATAGAATGATTTCAATTTTAAACCATGATTATAAAGTGGTTATGTCTATAATGGCTAACAGAATTGAAAAGGTGTTGACAAAAATTATAGATATCAACCAATGTGGTTTTATGGAGGGAAGGCAAACACCTGACAGCATTAATAGACAATGGACAGAGGGAAGCAGAATGCAAGAAAATACTACAGTTGTTGGTGGGTCTTGATGCAGAGAAAGCATTTGACACAGTAAGCTGGGATTTTTATGCACAGGGCAATGGAAGCATTTGCATTCCCTGATACAGTAATGTGGTTAATTAGGAGACTATATGAGGAATAAGAGGCAAAAATTAAAGTGGGAGAGTTCTTCTCTGACAAGTTGAGTTTGAACAGAGGAATTAGGCAGGGGTGACCTCATTCCCCTTTGTTATTTTCTTTATATTTAGAGCCATTGGCAAAAAAAAATAAGGGACTCAGAAATTCAAGGATATAATTGGTATGGTACAAGACATCAAAGTTGTCACTAATTTTAATCTTGTGTCAGTCATTACTATGTAATCAACAGCTTCTATGTATTGACAGAGTAGCTATCCAGAATTTGGAAAAGGTGTTTAAATGTAGAAATGTGTCTCTTCACACAAAGATCAGATTAGTTCAAGACATTGTTTGCTTAACAGTATCATATGGTTGTGAAAGCTGGACAATCAAGAATAAAGATAGGAAGGAGATCAACGCCGTTGAACTGTGGAGTTGACATACACTACTAGGAACCCCATGGACTACTCATAGAATGAACTAAAAAGTCATTGCTGAGATCCAATCCCAGTTCAATTTAGAAGCTCAAATGTTAAGGTTCAAGCTATCCTATTTTGTGCACACAATGAGAAAGCATCACTTGGGAAAGATTTTATAATTGGTATGGTTAGTAGCCAGCATGAGAGGGGAAGACCTCTGACACATTGGCTTGACATATGTCATTGTCAACCCTTACCAGTCTCTCTGAAGACTGGAAACTATTTAGAAAAACTGACTATAGAGTCGCTATGAGTTGAAGTTGATTCAACAGTACCTAACAACAACAACAGCAACAATCAAGAAAAGTTTATTTGCAGATGATATTATTTTGTGCCTGATAAAACCAGAAAAGGGCATCTTAATGTTATGGAATATTTTGAGATGGTTTCAAGTCTTTTTGTGATATAAAATTAATGAAGATAAAACAAAGGCTATAGCTGTAAACTATGTACCCACACATGAACTGGTTCATCAATACCCACATTTATGAGAACATGATAAAATGAAGTATTTAGTAGTATGGATTAAATAGGATTCTGTTATAGCAGCTAAGGATATGTGGGAAGAGACTAAACAAAAATAATACAAAAATTGAGAAAATCAAAGTTCTTGTTCATGGATATGGATAGCAAGATACAAGCACTGAAAATGCTTTTAGTCTCTTTAATTTTATATACAAGTCAGGCACATTTTATCAACCAGAGGAAAAGTTGTGGACAATAATTAATAAAAAGTTGGAGGAATTTATCTGGGAGGGGAAGAGGTCAATGGTGAAGTGGGATAAGCTGATCCTTCCAGTAGAACAAGGTGGTTTAGGATTACCTAAATTAAAGAGATATTTTAGAGCTACACAGTTAAGGCTCATAAACATACAAGAAGAAAGCTATTATTCAAAGTTGAAAGAGATGATAATGATGAAGCTGGGGGAAGTTCAAGAAATAAAGATAGAGTGCGATTTTGGATACAGATCCTTTTAAAGAGAATATCAACAGTGTGTGTGTGTGTGTGTGTGTGTGTGTGTGTGTGTGTGTGTGTGTGTGTGTGTAATGCCCCCCTTAAATATACCTGGTGGCTAGAGTTACTCAGGCTCAAACCCTGTACCTTGGGTACAGGTAGTAAAAGCCTGAATTCTCTACCCCCACCACTTGTGAAAACTGTTGAGATTTTTGCCTCATATTTTTGTTTTGTTCTTTTCCTCATAAAATCTGTGGTTTTCCAGATTTTTGTAATCAGTGAATAACAGGCATTTGAATTTCAGACTTCAACCTTTTATTCTAGCAAATTTTTAAGTTTAGAAGCTCAATATTTGAAAATTGTTTATAAGATCAATATTTGAAAATTGTCCCTATTTTTGGGGCTGTATTCCCCCATTATTGGCTTTGTCCAGGTTTTTTGTGCTAAGAGATTGAGAGCTATGGTGAGAACTGAATTCACTGAATGTGTTTGGGGGGCTGTATTCTCCCATTATTGACTTTGTCCAGATGTTTTGTGCAAAGAGGTTGAGAGCTATGGTGAGAACTGAATTCAATGAATGTGTTTGGGGGCTGTATTCTCCCATTATTGGCTTTGTACAGGTGTTTTGTGCTAAGAGGTCGAGAACTATGGTGAGAACTGAATTCACTAAATGATAATCATTTAAGTTTCAGTCTTCCATTCTTTCAAGAAGCAACTGATTTGGCATAGTGATATGTTGCACTGACTGCAGTGCACAGGGTCCTGGGTTCAAGACCTGGCAGTGAAATGCATGGTGGTAGCACAACATTTTATTCTAGCAACTTTCCAAGATTATACAAGCAATGTTTAAAATGTGTCCCTGGTTTTTGGGCTTTTGCCCCCCCCCCCAATAAATTTTGGCTTTTTCCAGATTTCTTGTGCTGCAAAGTTGAGAGATACAGCTGAGATATAGTTGAGTGTCAAGTGCATTTTACAACAAGCTGAGATCTTCAGGTGGAGAGATGTTTAGTGCTGCTTATACTGAGTCTGCTTGCATTGTTAATAGCATAACAGCTGGAATACTTGCTTTTGAAGCAGAAGGCTGTGGGTTCTACTCCCACAGTATTCAGATGCATTGCCGATACTGTACTGTCTTGTACTTTTAAAGGGGATGGATGCTGCAGTCCTGAGAATGTCCTCTTTGGCGGAGATACCTAGGAACTATGAACCTGTTATCAGTTTGCCATCCATTCCATATTGCAATATTACTAGCTTGTCATTTTTTAGCGTAACATAAGCAATTTATTCCTCAAGGGCAACAGGTACGTTTTGTAGATGAAACAATGAAATATAAAGTTGTTTGCTAGCAGCAACCTCTTCATTAGTTACAGATCTCTTTAATGTGGAATTATTTAGATGACTTTTACTTCTGCAGAGATTGTGCATATTTACTGATACTGGTGGACTGTAGAAGTCTGAGTAGACTTTTATGATGGAAATGTTCAGCTTTGTCATTATTGGTTCATACATTTTGTTTCATTGTTTACTGGAAAAATGTTCAAAACAATAAATTTAAAATGCCCTCTAACAGCTGTACTGTATTATACAAGGAATATAATTTAATACAATCAGGAAGGTGTTTATTGATTATCTGATTAGCTCAGGTATCCCCCTCCCAGTTCTTCGTTGGATGTGTGGAATTCGGAACCAGTTAAAACAACTGTCTACAAGCACAAATTATTTTTGTTACTGAATATCTTCACTGAGTCTAAATGCTACTGAAAGTGATGAATCCAGATTGAAGCAATCACTTCTCTTAGATCTTCATTCTTTTTGGGGTGGGGGGTACTTATTGTCCACACCTAGGGAGTTAAGTCCGTCATGTAGGATTTCTGCCGCACAATTCTCCCAGCTGAGCTATACCTCTCAACTGTTCAGATTTTTGCAAAATTAATAGATTTTTTCTTTGTATTTTTGGTTTGTTCTTCATAAAATTTGTGGTTTTCTGGAAAATCATTTAGGAATGAAGTCACTTAATAATGACAGACATTGAGTTTCAGACTTCATACCTTTCAGAAAAATGCATGCTAAAGCAAGACCTGTTATTCTATCAACTGTCTAAGTTTATACAATTCTAGTTTTAGTACTGTTTGTTTGTTCCCCCAATATATTTGGCCTTGTCCAGATTTCCTGCGTTAAGAGGTTGAGAGGTATGCTCAAATAATCACTTTACAGAATTAGGTATATCCAAACCTCTGAACTGTCCCCGATTTTGGTTCAAAATGTTGCTCTCTCCCTAATAATCCCTCTGCAAAATGGCAATTTTGGAAGAAACATGGAGGGTTTACAATTAATAAATAATTGTAATGATCAGAGTTACAGATTACTTTTACTTTAGAAATGCATGTCAATTCTCTTATTTTGTCAACTGCTCAACTTAACAGTACTCTTGTCTTTCAGATTTTCCTGGTTAGGGGTTGCCACAGTGGAACTCCAGTCCACTAATAATTGGCAGTGGATGTTTACAGTGCTGAGTTGCCAGCCTGACACCCAACCTTTAAAGAAGGCACACCTATTCACGTACACACCTACCTGCATGTCTTTAAATGTCACTCGACCACAGGGAGGACATGCAGACTCCACACAGAAGGCGCTCCAGCCAAGAATCGAATGGGAGAACCTCTTGCTGTGAGGTGACAACGCTAGCCGCTGCACCACTGTGGCCTGCTCAACTTAACAGTACTAATATTAAAAAAGTGTCCCTTCTTTGACAGGTTCTGAGCTGTATTGCATGGCTATTCTATATTTTTGTGTCACATTTTTGGTCCGTTTTTCATAAAATTGTGGTTTTCTGGAAAATCAGCGGCAAATCATTAAAGACTGAAGTTAGAAAATAATGAAAGACATTTTAGTTTCAGATTTCATACCCTTCAGAAAATTCTTACTAATGCAAGACCTAGTATTCTATTATCTTTCTAAGTTTAAGAGCAGTGTTTAAAAATTGTCCTTATTTTTGGGCCTTTGTCCCACTTCTATTTATGGCTTTTTCCAGATTTCCTGCTCTGAGGTTGAGAGATATGACAAATGTGTCAGGGCCATCACGGTCAGCCAGAGACATTTCAAATTGTGACATACTTGTTGTACACCACTCCCCCATGTAGTGACACTGGATGTGTCCAAGCAAGGAAAGGAGCGGTTATGCAGTGTAAGTGTGCAAAGTATCCCCCATCCGAGGTAGACACAAGTACTACTGTGGCTTTTCATCTGTCCTTGATTTTGCAGAATGTTCTGGTTTTCTGTCATATTTTTATACTGTTGATTTACGCTTCTTATTATTCAGAAAATGCATGTTGTTGCAGTGCCTGTTGCCCTGTGTTTAAGTTTGTTTGTTTGTGTCTTTCGGCTTTTCCTGGTTAGGGGTCGCCACAGCGGAACTCCGGTCCACTAATGATTGGCAATAGAGTTTTACGTGCTGGCTTGCCGGGCCTAATGCACAACCTTCAACGAAGGAAAGCCCATTCACACATGTTGCCACACAGAAGACGCTCTAGCTGAGAATCGAGCCGGACAGCGTCTTACTGTGAGGCGACAACGCTACCGCAGCACCACCACCGCGATTTTGATGCTTTAATGACCATCAGGTAAGCTTGTCTGAGATTGTAAGATCCAAGTAAGCTTTAACAAGCATACTGTTAAAGAATTATCAACATTGAAAGCCTTTTTATTGTTGCCATGCAGAGAATATTTACATAACTAGATAATGTATAAGCCTTAGGTATTGAAATGCATATGACAGTATTTTTAATAAAGGACAGGATTACAGTATTTTCAGAAGCTCATTACATTTGTTGGAGACTTGCAGTCATCTTTGTAGGCTTTACCCGTAAACTAAACAGAATGCCAATCTATCATGTGTGGTCCATAACCTGTGGAGTAATCCTTTAAGCAATTTATCTTGAGTTGTTTGCTGTTCATTTTTTACTTTGATCATGTTTTCCTCATGAAATAAGTAGATAGTTGTTGTCAGGCAGCAGGTCTTTTTTGCATAAGAAACATTTTTACAAGTGGGGGTAATCGGTATCACAGAGATTGCTGCTTTCAGCATGTTACTTGGAACATTTTATAAAGCTGAATATAAATTATAATTAGAACTGCAGTGCAAGGAGAAGTGGTTTGAGTTGAGTGCTGCTTGTTTTTTTATATGTGACATTCCAGTAATGTATTTAAAAAGTAATTAATTTTTTCATGTCTCACAACGTTTTGTTTCCATCTAGATATTAAGTAAGCTGTCATGTAGCCAATGCACTGAAGTATTTTTTTTTCTTCTTCAGTTCATTTTATCTTGATTGGAATCTCATACAAATGCGCGCACACACACGCACACGTGTACACACACACACACACACACACACACACACACACACACACACACACACACACACACACAGTTATGTAGATGGAGATCAAAAAAGACACTGGATCAAGACATATACAAAAAATCCAAGTTTATTCAAATGCCACAAAATAAAATATTAGCTCACTTAACAGTGTAATTTTAAAATAAAACAAACAGTATTTCCATAATACTGCCCAGTCCACAAAGTCAGAATATAGGCTGCCTGATAACCAAAATAAAATTCCCAACCTGCAGGCCTCTCACAGGCCACAAAGGAAATCCAAGGCTGCTGGCATCCCTCAAACCCTACTTTCAATTATTAAATTCAGGTACATCTACAAGGTATAATTCACAGACCCCACTCCATAGGTTAGGTCCAAATGAACCATCTCTCACTCCATGATTCCAGGTTTCCTTTCAGGTGATACTTCAGTGAGGTAATAACTTCATGAATTTAGCCCTCAGAATTACTTTCTTTTATAGTATAAAACCACAACTGAATTTGATAACTGACTATCTGACTGCATACAATGTCTATCTTGTAAATACTTTTTATAAATTTTATAATCACAGTTTGTTTTGTACTCTTATCTAATTACATTTACTCATGTGCTTTTGCTCTGACTGCTATATTGTAGCAACATTTCTTTATTATATTTGCTTATGTGTTATACTTACTGTACTGTCATTGCTTTGCCTTTAGTGTGTGTGTGTGTGTGTGTGTGTGTGTGTGTGTGTGTGTGTGTGTGTGTGTGTGTAAAAATATGTATGAATAGATACAAGCTATATGACAATGATTTAATATTTAGAGAAATCTTAGCCAGTGTACTGCTAATACAAACAGAAATTGCAATATGAAGTGAATGAAAATCAGGCTTATGGTATATTTAATGAGAAAGCCGGGGAGAGAAATTGATATTAGTAAGGAAATGAGTGACAAAGGGAAAGTAAGAAGATGTAAGGTATGAATAGGTATTTGTTCAAGGTTAGGGATATAGCTTATCCTGGTGTTGAGCAAAAACAGAGCCAAGCAGGAAGTCTTTTAGAATGGTTTTGAAGGATGGGAAGGAGGGTGTTGACCTGATGGATACAAGCAAAGAGTTACAGGCCTTAGCAACATGTTACAACTATGGACAATGTCCAGCAGATTTCATAGATTTGTGGTCAGACAGCAGTCTTGATCATTGGATCATAATGACCAACTGAGAACATAGCTGAGTAGAATGTTATTTACTGCCAGACAAGTAGAATGATGCTGGATAATTTTATAGAGGGTAAAAAGCTGTATATACAGTGGATATAAAAAGTATACACACCCCTGTTAAAATGCCAGGTTTTTGTGATATAAAAAAATTAGACCACAATGAATCCTTTAAAAACTTTTCCTACCTTTAATGTGACCTATAACCTGTACAATACAATTGAAAAACAAACAAATCTGTTAGGGGAAAAATATAAAAAATAAAACACGTACAATATGCTGGTTGCATAAGTGTGCACACCCTTAAACTAATAATACTTTGCTGAAGCACCTTTTGATTTAATTACAGCATTTTAACTCATCTTATCACCCAGCAATCAAATTATTTGAACAGCAAATATTAAGAGATTTGGTATTAGAATATAGGTGTGTTTTTAAGGATCATTAACATAATTTAAAATAGGAAGGAAAGCAAGCCTTGATTGTATTATTTCTAAGGATGATAAGGG